>NW_017671250.1:183388-232908 GCF_001879085.1 Nicotiana attenuata | reverse complement strand
GGGTTCTTCTTCTTTATTTCCTAAGTTGCTCGGACTCTTCACTTTCGGTGCGGCACCCGTTTTGACACGACGTGGGCGTGAGTGTGAGATCCATACTAGATCTGGTCTACCAATTTTGGGTACTTGGATCAAAATCGATAGAAAAATTCAGGACAGATACAATAATTTTTGACATCAAAACAAAAGTTAGGGTGAAATTGAAGAACATTGGATACCTTGTATATAGAAATTTCTATGTCAGTCCTTTTCCTTTTTATCTCCTTCCCGGATTCTCTTCTTGATCAATATTTTCTCCTTCTCGGAATATCTTATAAGTTTTCCACATAATGTATCATAATTTAGACATATTTTTATAACTCTATTTTTAGATATTTGAAGTATTTTTAGGGAAATCCCCGCACCTGTATATGTACCTGGATCTTTACCCACGAATCTTAAAATTTAGATTATGAAGGATCCGACCTCTATATCCGCAACCGTATCGGACACCCGCACCTGAGTCCGAGCAACTTAGCCTTATTCCTGCTCAATTTATGTGAAAGATACTATGATTGAGCCTATATGTTTCTGATAAATCTTGCATTGAAACATAGTTCTAGGGAGTAGGGAATTAAATACAATTGTGTTGATTAGGATAGAAGGTCGAGAATAAAGGTACTCCCTCTGTTTCAATTGAAATGACACACTTTCCTTATTAATCTGTTCCAAAAACAATGACATGTTTCTATATTTGGAAACAATTTAACTTTAAACTTTTCATTTTACCCACTTTACCCTTAATGAAAAGCTTTTATAGCTACAAAAATATCATGGTCCGACAAAGCTTTTGCCCCTTAAGCCTTTAGGACCACATGTTTCAAAAGTCTTTCTTTTCCTTAAATTTTGTGCCAAGTAAAACTACATCATCTAAATTGAAACGGAGGGAGTAGAAGGTTAGTTGCCGAGCGTCTTTCCCGTCAATTCTAGTAGCTGTATTACTATTCTCTTTTTTTTCTTTCTATTTCTTAGATTTGTAGTTACATGATGTTGCTTCTGCCTCGGTTTTATTCTTTAGCCTATTTTTGTTACTCCTCCCTTTTCCTTCTTTATTACTGCAGTTCTCATTCTTAATTGTTGTGCTTATGCTTGTCTGAACCGAGGATCTATCAGAAACAGTCTCTCTACCTGTATAAGGTAGGTTGAGGTCTGCGTACATAGTACCCTCCCCAGACTCCACCTGTGGGATTACACCGGGTGGTTTGTTGTTATGTTGATTATTTATACTAATCACTAAGAGTACTTTTTTCTTCTAAACTTTAGCTAGACCCTTCCAGGATATCTAAATTACAAATCTAAACTAAATCACATCTCAATGTCAGATTCATATGCGAATCTCTACCAATCTCACAATTTTAGACCTTCCCAACCGTATTTTTTTTAAACATAAATATTTCAGGAATAATACTAGTAAGTTAATAGGGCCTGTAAGCTTCTTGGTTTCACTTGCAAGTCTTAGATGAAACCATTCTCTCATTTACTCTAGACCTGAGATGGCGGATAATGTACCTCCAATCAATTGTCATCAATTTAATGAATCTCACCGGTGAAGAGTGATAAGTGTGAATTTTAACCACCTATTAGTATTTTCTTGCTTTAGTTTTTAGTCCGAAAGTAATGACTTTTGTCTCCGAATCTAATGAAAATGGGTGAATTGCAGGTGAGCTGGAAAATGTGAGCTCAATGGAGAAATCTAACTCAAAAAGGAAATATTTCTGCTAAGATCAGTCGGGAGGAAGATTGCAAGAGCAGTGTGGTCCGCAAAATTCCATCTGCAGCCACAAAAGCAAATGTGGCCCGCAGAAAATGACATGCGGCCGCAGACAAAGACCTGGAGCTTCAGGGATTTTTGGCAGAAGTGCGGTCGCACTTGAGGTTCGCATTGACAAGCCTGAAAGATCAGAGAAGACGCAATTGAACAAAGTTTGAAGCCTCCTCAAAGTGCGGTCCGCAGCAATTTAGTGCGGCCGCAGAAGCTAATGTGCGGCCGCAGAATTCCTCCAACTGAATGCACTCGCAACAGTAACCTACCAAAGTGCGGACCGCAGATGATAAAGTGCGGCCGCAGAACCATCCGAAGGGTATTTTTGTCAGGAATTTTGGAGCACTATAAATAGACGTGAAACATTTTTTTAGGGCATCTTTTTGTATTGTAGCAGCAGCTGGAGTGTAGGACCGGGACGACAATCCGGAACAAGTACAAGTGTCTCCTAGGCCATTCTGCCTTAATTTAGAAGAAATTGTTACCCACTTCTGTTTGGAAGCTAAATCTAGCTATTTCGAGTTTCTTTCTTGAGTACTTAGCTTAACACCCATTTTAAACTCTTTGTGGATTCGACCCCGACTCGTGTTGGGTTTATTATTGTAACGACCGTTTCATATTCCTTAATTGGGTGTGAATTGGACGTGATCAAAGAGCTACTCACTCACCTGTACAAGAAAAGCCATATCAACTACTAGTGACGTAATTACACCAATCACAAGCCCCAGAACGCCATTTGCCACCGTAGAAGAACCAATATCAATATCAACCTACAGAACACAAGCAACACATAAATCAAGTTCAACACCATAATATGCCCGGCACTATGCCACATCGTGTGTCTATGTAGCCTTAATAAAGAGGAGAGGGGCGTGGGTCTTTACTTCCAAATATGTAGGCCCGCGGATATAGTTGCAATCAACTGCTTTCCCCAGTAAACAAGGGGTACTTCCAACACTCTGACGCACAATCCAGGATCCCTGCATAAAAATGGTCAAAATTCCAAACACACATCATGATGAAGTCACAGTACTGAGGAAGACTGAAGGCGAGAGGAGCAGATGGGATTATTAATTAAATGAAAAATGTTAACATAATTATACGCCCTGTGTCCCAATTTATGCGGCGGTGTTTGACTCGACATGGAGTTTAACAAAGAAAGACTTTTGAAACTTGTGGTCTAAAACAAGTCATAGATATTTGTGTGGTTATAAATCATCTCATTAAGTTAAAGTAGGAAGTTTCAAGTTAAATTGTTTCTAAATAAGGAATCATGAAATTGTTTTTGGGACAGACTAAAAAGGAAAGCATGACACATAAATTGGGACAGAGGGAGTAGTAGAAACAGAAGAATCTCTCCAAGATGTCTACATTTAGCATGTTACCAGTTTTACATAAAATATCATTAGTTGAAGAGATTGGTAAACTAGTGGCAGCTTCAAGCTGATGTGGAGTACAACTCCTCTACATCACCAACACAAGTATATACATAAGAACTTCAAATTCAGAGAGAATCGTTTCAAAAGGGCCCTAAATTTTTCGATTCGAAAACTTCCACCAAAGTTTTATTTAAAGTATTTTTAAGTAATTCCATTATAAACTCCAAACTTCCACCATGACTTCTGGTCATCCTCCCTTTTGCTGCTCCCTTTCCATCCTCCCCTAGTCTAAAGATTTTCCTATGAACCTGAATTCTGAAAATACATCTCACTCACAGCCCCAACCCTGCTATTCACTAAGCTTTGAGATTTTTGTGTCCCCATGCTTCTAAAGAGACAAGTCTTTAAGAGTCAAAAAGCCATTACGTCTAAAAAATTACATGAGATCATATCTTAGTTAAAACATGCGAACTTTGTGATTACCGATAATACAGAAATGTCATTAAATCCATTCTACCTTAAACACCATCCCCCAGACAATATGAATTGAATAGAGAAAAGTACCTTCGGCACTGAAGGGATGAGCTTCATTCTACTGTTGCGGAAATCATCATCACCATCAACAAAACGTTGCAAGAGAGAACCAGGTGCTAGCTCTTTCATTACAAAATAGAAAACCATGCTGTAGTGAGTTGATCCGGGTACCTTTCAGAAGACAAATGTTGTCTACTTGTTTCATCATGATGCACTTGAAATATTAACCCAAATCAGGATACAGAAGGATTTTCTTACTTGAAGATTAAACACCAAAGAGAACAGTCCTTTCTCTGAAGCAACCTGGAGAATATGGGTGCAAGTATAAATATAAAGTGGTTCACCATGTAATGACTACAAAGAAGCAAAGCTTCAATATTATAGCAAAACCAGACAAGATGTGCAAAATAAAGCACATTGACTGAAGACTCTCTGGACCCTGCACTATGAGTCCATCAACCAGTAAATTGTACAGATCACCCACAGAAACACACCCCAACATAAGGCAATTAGTACATTAGCAGACCCTAAATCTGCACGAAGCTTTTGCAAAATGGACTTTAAACACTACACTTCACTCTTAGGGTTTGCAGATTCATTTGCAGAGAAATGTAGTACTCCTATATTACAGACATCCTGTACATAATTACGTCATTGTTAGCATTTTCTAAGTAGGTAATTTACCTTGTTAGGCCAAACTATTATATAACAAGACTTCGTATTGTCTTCAAGCAAATACAAGTTTCTGTACTTATGTTTCTTTTTCAACATGGTATCAAAGCCAAGGATAAAAAACACCAAACTTTAGTTCATCTCGCTCACAGGAAATTTTCCTACGAAGTCTGAAGGGTATTTATTTACTGTCTGCAAATTCATGGCAATTGTTTCGTCAGATCAGTAACCAATAATAGTAAGAGCTTTGTCTACGAAACAAACACAGTGGCTGCAGACTGCAAGGACACTGCACACATCTTAATCCACCATCATAGTCACTGTCATTGACTCATTGCCGGCACACCAGATAATCTCCAATCACTGTCATCAGAACCACACCAGATTCCGTCAAAGGCAGACCTGCACTAATACGGAGGAGGTGCACAGGTACGGAGGTACCTGTAAGCTTAGTTCTGAGTTCTGACTATGAATTTTTCTGTACGACCACTGCTAGAAATATTTTATATACAGTATATGGGCACCCGTTATCAGACAAGACCAAAGGGTGCACTAATCAGAGATGACTCTTCTAAATATTTTGGTGTTCGTAAAACGAGCCTCTATTATGGCGTTTTTTGTGTTTTGCAGTTTTTCCTTCTCTCTATCGAGTCAGAGTACACCTTCAGGAGATCAGCCAATTCATCTTAAGCATTGACTACGACTAGTTCCTGGAAAATGAGCCAGCTAATTCATCCACTGTATTGCCACCGATAAAGGACGTCAGTCGCATGTCCCGCTAACTCTTCATCTCTTAGACCTGGATCCTTGATTCAGTAGCTTCAGACCAAATGACCGATAAAAAGAACTTTGTTCTCTCTCTTCCATTATCCAGACAACCACTCACATTTACCCATTCTGAAAGAAACCAAAATCATGGCCCAGGCAGTTGGTCAAATTCCATTAATCAATCTCTAGCATGGTGTTTTATATGTTCTGAGTGTCATTTTAACGTTATTTCCATCAATAAAGTATAAACTCACTAAACGTCTTGATTATTCCATTAAAATTAATTTCATCTGTTTCTAAAATGGAGTTCAGGATGCATGATTGGTGAAGGGTGTGAATCACAAAGTTTCTGAATCCTCTTTCACATCATTAATTTTCACTGAGCCCCCTCTCACCCACAGCTGTCTTAGCCATCTGCATCGTTAAATTTCAGCTGATGATCCTGATCTTCCCTCTGTATCGTCAATTGATTGTCAGTCATGTAAACTTAAGGAACAAAAGCGTGCTTCATTCCCAAAACAAGCTGTGTCCCTTTCAAGATTGTTCACATTGATGTATGGAGACAAAATGACTTAATTCCAGTTTAGGTCTCCACATTTTGTAACCTTTATTTTGTCAACTTGGATGCTCTAAATTAAACACTATTATGAGTTTTTCTACATATTTATTGAGTTGTCCTGAAATTAAAACCCAATTAAAATTTTCCATCTGTAACTTGACAATGATATGTTCTATGTATCGCTTGAATTATTTTTGTTTTGGCAAGAAACACAAAACAAGCAGGTTTGACTAAAGTTATACGTTTCAAGTTGCTAATTTACATGTAGAGAAACAATCATAACAATCCTTAGCTAACCCTAATAGGTTTCTCATTCCCTTGAAATTTAGTCAAATATCACTTACTTGTGCTGCACAACCAGGACGCCTGGCAACATGATCCATGCGTTTAGTATCTTTGAACCAGTCAACCGCAACAAGCTCCATTAAATGTTTACCCCCAGGAGTCTGCATGGATATTTTCCAAAGAGATGCTCAACCAGCTTGCAAGAGATTATTAAACTAAACATAAAGCACTTATAAAGGGTACAATATACAAATTCAGGACCTTTGATTTGTCATAACAAAAATTCCTGCTACGAACTCGAAAGTTATTTCCATCAGATATTCTCCAGCAATTACGTCCACCATCATTGTCATTATGTCGAAGGTTACCCGAGAAAATGGACAAATCAATTTGCTCCAAAGGTTCTTCAAGGGCTTCAGCAGTACACAGACAATGTTAATAAGGAATTGAACCACCCCAATAAATATTTCACATATAGAAGTGAAATAAAACCATGTTAAGTCCTACCAGTCTTCTTCATTTCATTTTCAAAGCTGGGTGGCATTACCTGCAAAGAATCCAAGCCACGTGTTTAAAAGGAGACTCAGAAAATACATGAAATGATCTAAGAGTTCAAACCTCCTGATCGGCCCCTTGAAAATCTTCATCCTCATCAGAGATATCATCCATCATTGAAGCATTTCTATTTGCAGCATGTACTAGGTCTAAGGACGCAGTACGGTGATGAGAAGTCCCTAATTCGTGTTGACTCTTCTTGGAGATAGATGCTGATGTCATGTTAACCATAACTGGTATTCTCGGCGTAGCAGCCCTTTCGTCAGTTTGGGAAAAGTACTCGCGAAGTCCTGAAGTAAGATAATCAGAAATCAGTTTCAGATTGAGCTTTGATCTGTAAACACTATCAAAAAAGCTGTTCACTATGTACATTTTTCCCTTCTTACTATTTCGTCTTTCAACATTATGCGGGGCAAATAACTATCCCGACAAACTATTTTGCGCACAACAAGCAGTGCCGGGGAAAAAGGAGGAAGATAGTCCATCTTACTATTAGTCTTTTAACGAAACGGAAATAACCATCACTACAATCACTATTTTGCGCACAATAAGCAGTTCCCAGGAAAAGGAGGAAGACAGAAGATTCCTGAAGTCACATCACAAGCAGTGATCACTAAAGAAATTGCTCCAATGCTAAACACTACATATCATAAATAGCTCATGCACTAGCCTTGTTAATGCACTTTTCTTTTACTAGCCTAATTATTAGTATTTTCTTTTTTTTGATAAGGTAAAGATTAGCCTAGTTAATGCATATTAGAAAACTATGATATAACAAAAAACCTGTTTCAATGGATGTAACTTTCGCCTAGCATAAAAAGCTTACCAGCAACACTGTTTAACATCTGAAACAGACAATGCTGTTGAAAGGATGAGATATAGCCAACACCCCACCCCTTCAAATCGATCTGCATTAGGTGTTGGACTTGCGTTCTGGGCCTCCCATTACGAGGTTTGAGAGGAGAAATATTGAATCCACCACCTATAGATTTGAAAACTGGTTAGCATCTTTTGTCACAAATAAGATAGAAAGCTGCAGAATACCTCTGTGAAAGATATATAGCTACAACATTATTCCCAATTTGTATGGTTATCAAACAAATTTATTGCAAAGGAGTAAGAGAAACAAAGTTACTCTCTATATGAGCGCGAACATATCCAGGTACTGGACCACAATTCTCGTGCTCCCTAGAACGAAATAACACAACTGCAAAATGACAAAGTAAATCACGTATAGTCATAAATACCAAGGAGAGAATAAAAATTAGTAATTTTTTAGGGGTATGCTTACCATAGCTGCCATCGTCATTTCGACGCCAATATCGTACATAACAAAGATCACGAGGCCATATAAACCTGCATTGCATACAATGACATCTCAGCCAGAAACACCCAAAATAGTCCGCAAAAGAATTTCCTATTTCTATCTTCTTTTTCATTATATTTTCGTTTTTTTGGGGGGGTGGGGGGGTACTTTGTGATAATAAAAAAAATCATATTTATTTTCTTTCAGACAAAAAAGAAACAAAAGAACAAAGAAAGAACACAAACTCGTAGCTACTCAAATGGAATAAAAGTATTTTACTTATCAAAAAAAAAAAAAAGAACACAAACTCAGATGGCGTTTTAAGTAATTTAGGTTGTTTGGATTGAACATAGATGAACAATGAAGCTCTCTCTCCCAATATCAGTCCAGTACACCAAAACCTCCAAGAAGTAGCCAACTCGCCCATACACAGAGTTGAGTCCCATCTTTTAATTCAAATATTACTTAATACTCTTATGCTATAATACTATATTAGAAAGTGAAGAGAGTGTTGTATTTAAATGAAGTGAAAAAATTTCTTAAACTAAAAAGAGCAAATGTCAATGTAGGCAATATAACTGAACAAATAATTAGAAACAAGTATTTCCATCACCGAAAAGGGAAATTCTCAGAGACAAGCGACCGATTACACATACACAAACACCTTTTCTATATGAAAGCAAGCATGGATAACACAAGTGTACCCACACTCCTTGATGGACAAACAGCCAGGCTGAGAGTTGCCAACAAGCTCATTAGCATTTAACTGTGTAACATTCAACTCAGTTTCCTGCCGAAGCTAATGTAACCAAACTAAACAGATGTCAAACAGTACACATAAAATAGTCAAACACCCAACTACAGCACACTGAAGATCTGTAACCAGGGAAACATATTACGTCGAGAACCAATCCAGTTGAAGTCTGTGATATAGTATTGCTGTGTGTCCATCTACCTCCTCAACTAAACTACCATCCTGGAAGCTGCAGTCCCACCTGTTAGGCCAATTGAAAAGAGAGCCTGAACATCAAAGACTAACTGATAACTGAGACACAACTTACCATTAACTTGCCATGCTTTTCATTCAGACAAAATGGCTACATTATCCATATCACCTTATTAGATAGTTCAATGCAAGGGTGTAAAACCAAGTAAAGAAATATTGCAAAATTTCACAAAAAATAATCTGAATAGATCAATGATTTATGTCAAGCTGAATAGCTGAATGACAATAACTGCAATATAGTGTAACATTCCAAGCTCAAAAATTTCATTATTAGATCCAAAAATGCATTTCCTTCTTTATAACACCTAATTCACTTTTTTAGTTTAACTTTTTCACAACTTCATTGACATTATTGCATCAAAACATAAAAGGCCTAAAACAGTCTTTTGAAATTTTAAGTAGCATAATTAAAACAGCCCTAAATTAAGTTTCAGAATCATGCCAAAACCCCGCATCATGTAAACCAGAAGAATCTCCTGATTTAAATGCATAAATCCCTGATCCAATCACAGAAATGCATGCAAGAATTTCTGAGCATGAACCGGTTCCACAAAGTAATATAGACAAACATCTAAGAATAAACCCAAAAGGAATGAACAGACAGGAATAAGAAGCATAGAACACAGATCATACATAGAGAATACAGTTAGCTTGGACAAACACAAGAATCATTCTGAAAATAGGCATTCAATTTTCACCAAAAAGTCTCAGGAGTAAATCTCCACCCAAATGTTGGTCCAACACTTTGAAAGGATAGAAAAAAATATTACACAACTACAAACAGAATCATCTTTCCCCTTTGGCATGTCATCTTACTGCAGCTCTGTTACAAATGCATCAAATGTAGAATCTGTTTCAAATCTTTGAAATGCTTATAACTCCAAAACAGCATACATCAGTAAACAAAAGAGCGTTAAGAACATAAGCTGGCTAATAAATGTTCAAGCATTAGATCTTCAACCACCTCATAAAACTGTCAGGATGTAAAGAGAAGGAAGCTGAAAATCAAAGAAGGTACATAATTAGAAATGATGGCATACAATAGGTTTTTCAACAGAACCACAAATAGAAATACATGCAAGAGCGGAAAGATTACCCAAAATGCTCCTTTTAACACCAGTTAACAACAAAGAACATCCTTCTAGAATACTGAACTAAGCCATTTTGAAGGTTACTCACTCTATGATCACAACATACCTTACAAATGATGATTTTTAACCACACTAACAACCCCAAATCACAATTAAGAACTTAAAAAAATTAAGTGGGGAGTTAGACCAGTAAATAAACAAGCAATGTAAATGATCCTGCTTACTTTGGACAGAACATCTAGCCTACTTGTCCTCAAATTGTTGCATCAGGATTTCTCTGATATCTATCTTTCTCTTGAAATAAGAGTCTTTAGTTATTTATCAGGAAAGAGACTCTGCTTGGGATTATTTAAGTTAAACGCAGAGATTAATACTTTTTAAGTTAAACCTAGAATTCGCTATTTAAAGATTATATTAATAAGTAGTTATCATTTATCAGCATCTGTGTACTCGAATGATCGACAAAGATTTCCCTCGACATCGAGCAACTTTGCGCAGGAATCACTGTCAAGCCTAGCAAGCCTCATAACAAAATCGAGTATATATTGAATGGATGTAATCCCTATCTATCCCAGTTTTACTGGACGTTCAGTTCGGAATGTACCAGAAAAGTTGATATACTCGCTATAAATTCGAATAGTCAACAACTTCTGCATGTTTAAAGTAATCTTACTCGTTTTATGATACTAATATAACCATGAAATTGTCTCCTTAGTACACCAAATTATAATTGCTAAAACCTTTTTGTTTATTCTTACAACCAAGTATGCAAGCCAAATTGGCTACTTGCTACTCATTCCCAGTCAAACTATGTTAGATTAAACGAAACAGAGATGTTAGAGAGAGTAAGTAGTAAGTACCAGACAACCAGTAAAAGCAGGAAGTAACTTTAGGTACCAAGGCAGGACTACTTATGGAAGTTCAGTATGGGAATAAGAGTAAAGTTCGCCTCAGAAATGACTGCCATTTTAAATCTACAACCCTACAATTTAACAAGTACAGAAACTAACCACCAGAGCACTTAAGAAGGAAAATGAAACATGAACACTATTACGAATAAATTGACAATGTTGAGCACCCACTCAAAACGTGTTGCATCCATGCTCATTACAAGCTCAAATATTTCTTCACAACTAGCCTCCACAACCCCAGCAGCCTTCATTGCTCTACTGCAGCTCTTTGGCTACACAGAAACAAAGTGAGACATCATAAAAACACATTGAAATGCCCTATTTTTAGATTGAAAGCATTGAAAATTTCAGAACGCCCTATTCTAAGTTATGTTATGCGTAGGCCAGAAAAGAACGTAGCACTGAGTCATACTAGAAAATCAACATCAAGAAGCTCCTCAAATAAGCGAAGCCCTGCAACATCCATCAGTAAAGAAGTCAAAATCCAGGAAGACATCACATAGTAACTGTTCAACAACTAATGACAATAATCTATCACCCAGAAAATGAACAAAGAGAACATTGGTTCTAACAGTTGCATAAGAAAACAAGTCTACTGGAAGAGAGCTTGATCAAATCCACATACCGTTTTGGCATTGAAGCAACCGCCAGTACTTTCTCGAGAACGCTTGATTGCTAGCATTCTGGTTTGACAAATCTGAGTCTAATTCCTTTGTCCAGTCAACCACCGACTCAGGAAGACCTGACAATTAATGATGCGGAAAAATCCCAGTTTGAGTGAAAAGTACACATTAGATCAGGAACAAAAGCAAATTAACAACCATTTCCAATTGTAGTCCTTCGCAGCAAGTTTGCATGAGAATCATCTTCATCCTCAGCAGCACTTAACCTACAAAATTGGAAAAGCACTTGATTTGTAAAAGCTGAAGTTCCTTTTTTTTTGGATAAGGTAAAGATTTTACTGAATGGTACCAAGATGGTACAGAAAAAGATGACTGTGCCTTTCGCAAAAAAAATCTGCATAAACACTGCCAAGACGCCCCATGAATGAGTGAATGTTATATTAGAAGATATAAATGGCACGGTCAATGACAGGAAACATAGCCCTTCAAGTTTGTCGGTTCTGCAATTTGCTAAATTTTCAATGCCTAGTTCTTTGATACTCCCTAATTGAATGCCTAGTTTTGTTTCTGAAGAGTCACTTTGACCAACTTTTAAAGTGAAATAAAAGATGATACAGCTATTTTCTTTAGTTTAGATATTTGGATACCCTGTAAATACAAAACTAAACATTATACAAGTGATTGCATTATAAAAATGTCTTGAAATACTGGCAAAAGTTCTGATGAAAGATGCCAAAGTTGAATTCTCTAAAAGCAAAAGCAGGGCATTTAAATGCAGAACAAGAGTAGCAAAACTAACAGAGTCCATTCAAGAACCCCATTGCCTTGGATTTTGAAGGGAACATGCACTTCACTTGTAAATGAATTTATTTCCTAAAAGAGCATGAAAAATGTGGTCAGGCACCTGACAGACACAAACTAATTACTTTTAGGGCCTGTTTGGCTTGAATTATGATCTGATTATGATCATTAAAACAGACGACTATTGTAAAATCAATTATTATGTCGGTACTAGTCAACAGAACAATTCCATACAGTGGTAACCGACTACTTATGATAAACTAACTTAATTTGAAAAAGTGATAAAATCGGCTGACTAAATCCAAACCAAGCAGAGTCTATACATGAAAAAGAAAAGAACAAAGACAAAAGAAAAAAACCAACTGTGTTGATATGATTAGATTACCATTTTGTCTGTTTTATGTATGGGGACTTGGTTTTCACATCATTGGCCAGCTCCCTGACTAGGTGAAGGCATATTAAGCAAAATAGTAATCCAATAGGCAAGGATATACTCTAAACATACTTTAATCTCTCTCCAGAATTTCTTTAATCAAATTATAGATGTGTATAAATAAAAGCAGTAGCTAGTAAAGTTGGAGGACAAAAATGCCTCCTAAGTTCCAATGCTTTGCCTGGACAGTTCTCAATGAGGTTTGCCTCACTCGAGATAACCTCACCAGAAAATGTATACAGGTGGTGAACAGGTGCTACATGTGTGTCCAGATTTCAGAAAGACATTGGCCATATGTTTCTTCATTGCCCAGTTGCAGTCGACCTATGGAACATGTTCCTATCCCTTTTCGGACTCAATTGGGTAATATCTCATAGAGTGAAGGAGGCCTATCAAAGCTGGTGCACTTGGAAAGTTGACAAACCAACAACAACAACAAACCCAATGCAATCACACAAGTGGGGTCTGGGGAGGGTAATGTGTACGCAGACCTTACCCTACCTTATGAAGGTAAAACTTGAAAAGTTGACAAAGCCATCAGGAATATCTGGTCGATGATCCCTGCTTGCTATTTTTGGTTTATTTGGAATGATAAAAAACGCAGATGCTTTGATGGAGTATCAACTTCTACCCAGATGCTGAAAGCTAGATGTCTTGTTTTTCTTTTTAGCTGGGTTTACCACTCTGTTTTGGAATTGCCCAGTACAGATCCTAGACTCTGTTAGCTCCTTATCTTTTGTTTAGGAAGCTCCTACGGAGCTAACGTCATCTTTATTTTTAAGTTTAACAGTCATGATCTCTATAGTAACTTTACTTTCTGTAATTTGCATCTTCCTGATGTATTATTTTTATACAGCAACTTCATCAGGAAAAAGTTGTTAAGAATTGATATGACTTCGAATGAAAAAACACAGCAAAGAAAAGAAACAATATTGGGTCCACATATTCGGCAGAATAATTCTATACGATGCAATGCAAATGCACACAATACTTACTGGCTTTCACGATCTGATGAGGAACCGTTCCTCCCACTGTCCATTCCGGATTTGTACTCGAAGGAGACATACTTATTACCATTAGCACCTTTTGACTCTTGATGCTGCATACTGTCAACATGTTACAACCTCCATCCATATCTGGGAAAAAGGAGGAGGCAGGGGGAGAATGTACGTCTGAAAAAGACATAATACACGGGATAATTAACAGACAGAAAAGACGAAGAAACAACCTGATCAATCACCGATTCGATCTTTTCTTTCCAAATAAGTGCCTCCTGAATGTTGAAAGCTGCCATCTGGAACAATATTATAATTTGAATGAACGAATCTCTTAAAAGTTTATAGCATCAGCGAAATATAATCCTAATGGTGAAACAAGTAAATTGCAGATAGGAAAGGAAAAAAGACACCGACCAGAAATTGTCAATCAAAAGGAAGTTGTCAAGACCAGAGGCGGATTTAGGGGGGCGCAAGGGTGTTCACTCGAACCCCCTTCGCCGAAAAATCTGGTTTTTACCTTTATATATTATGTTTTGAATCCCCTACAGACAACCCAAAAGCATGGCTTAGTGGTCAAGGGGGTTCAAAACCATTATGAGGTCATTGATTCAATTCCCACTAGCTACAATCTCTTTAAATTTTTTAACTTATTCCTTTTTTGAACCCCCTTCGCAGAAGGCCTGCCTCCGCCACTAGTCAAGACTAAATCATAAGAGTATCAAATCTAGATTGTGCCCTAGTCAGCTTAAGTTCTAATCAGCTCTTTCTCCACCTAATGAAGTTAGAATTTGCAAAATAAAATCCCTAACATGGTAAAGCATCCAGTACATATCCAAAAAAGTGCCTCCTGTGTCAATTGTTAAATTATATGAAGAATGTGACCTGACTATCAGAAGAGACTAAAGTAAATGAACAATGTGAATATGGCGCCCAAGGAGTGGCCTATTGTTCAATGAAGTGGGTGCAAACCTTAGACGCCAAGGTTCAAATGAAATCCCAATCGAAACAAAAAATACTATGTCATTTCTTTCCATCTGTATAAGTCTTGGTGGGCAGAGTTACCCAGTACATGGGCTGGTGGAAGGTAGCAAGTACCCACTGGATTAGTCAAGGTGTGCACAAGTTCGTTCAGATATCACCATTAAAAGAAATTGAAGAATGTGAATAAGTTGTGAAGCAATGAAGCAGGAACAAAAGAATGAATTTAAAGCCATGCAAAACACACCTAAGATGGCAAAGTAAATTTTTGGAGCATGCATAGAGAAGAAAAAGGGATATACACACCGTCATTCGATTATACTTCTCTCTCTTGTTATATATTGATAAGACATAAACCATCTGCCAAGGACAGAGAGAAAAGTATTAATACCCTCAATATAAAAGCCAAATAACTAGTTATCAAGAATATATCGCGGCACACATCATATATACCGTTGCAGGATAATATACAAAAATCCATATAATATATAAAAGTTCACTATTCAGTAGAAGATAAGCCATGCACAGATGAACTAACACTTGCAAGTTGAAACAGGGAGAGGAGGAAGAAAGGAAAGTGGAAACATATTAAATTCTTCACCTAAGCGAACTAAATAGCTTTAGCTCAATCTTGTGTCACAAGTGAAAAGATTATAAAAAAATGAAAATGTTATACATTCTAACCCCTTCATAACAAGTCTGAGAGCATGGAAAAGCTGGCAATCTCACACTTATGTTTCCTAATAACAAGATGAATGACCCATTCCCTTCATTTTTACTTATTACTATCTCTTATACTCCCTCCGGTCCAATTTAAGTGACATAGTTTGAATTGACACGGAGTTTAAGAAAGAAACGAACACCTTTAAAACTTGTGGTTTTAAACATGTCAGAAATTTGGGTGGCTACAAAACTTTTGACTTGTGGCCTTCTACATGTCACAATATTTGTATGCCTATAAAAGTTTCTCAAGGTAAAATTGTTAATATAAAAATTATTTCCAAATATAGAAGTGTGTCATTCTTTTTGGAATGGACTAATAAGGAAATAGTGTCACATAAATTGGAATGGAGAGAGTATTATACTTTCATATAGAGTCAAAAACAGCCAGAGACAAGCGTAAGAAACTTCATAACCAATGCAACACCATAAGATTCAGGTGTTTATAATGTTGGTGTAAAGCTGTCCAGAGTATGGCAAGGCAGTGAGTTGAATGTTAAAGACGTGAACAAATGTAGATTTGTGACAGAAACTCTCCTAAAGAAATTGATTGATATTTCTCTATTCAAGAACTGACTCCCTCTTTTTAATGGGTAAAATTTAATCAAGAACTAAAGGTTGAGTGTACAGATCAAGTTAGATGAAGGACAAGTTGATGGTGTATTTACATTGAAAACGTGCTACAGAATACTCACAGGAAGATCATCTGGTACTGTAGCAGACCCTTGGAAGACAATATGGAAATCTACAGCTCCAGCTAAACTGGAGTGCTTTGTTAGAAAGTTATGTAAATAACCCTAGTCCCACATGGAATAGGAGTAGAATATGTATTGCGTATAGTTATAAATAGGGCTATCGTAAAACACTTAACAGAATATATCAATAATAAATTTTCTCTCGTGTATTCTCACATGCTTTATCTGGTTGGTGTTAGAAGAGGCATGCCTCACCCAATATAATTTTAAAAAAATAGACATACAACTCAACAACATCTGTCATATGTTTTGCGGAAAGTGAAAAATACTGTAAACTGTTTATCTATACACTGTTCAGTGGCCTTATAAATCTGGCAGATGTTTTACAACATTTTGGGGCTGAGATGGGCTATGCCCAAGCTCTACATCTGAAATTTGCTAAAATGTTGGAGCAGGAAGGGCATGTCAAAAGCAGAGAAGAGCGCTTGGAACACCATATCAGCATGCATATGATGGTCTATAAGGAAGGAAAGAGATGTCTTAACTTTTGAGGGACAATATAGCTCTACTCTTAAGATTGTTACCTTTCTCAGAAAAAATATAGCTCTACTCTTACGTTCAAATCAGATTGTATTTTTTTTATTTTCCTTTTGGTGCAATCTGAAAACTGTAAATGATGCTGAACAATTTTAAGAGTCTCTACATAGATAGACAGGGTTTCCGGGTTTTTTTTTGGGAGGGGGCTTTTTGCTGGAATGTAAGCACAGCACAAAATTTGTGTTGTTTGTTTCTTTATAAAAATATTTACCTGTTCATAAAGGATTCCTACCACACAAACAACACCAAGTCACCACAATTCTCCACCTTTTCAAATTACATGCCATCAAGATCATATTCTACCCTGTATACCAAGTAAAAGAGGCTACTTTCTTTGGTGCCTTGGTGCCCCACAAATTCCTCCATACCTCAGTCTCCATCCGCCGCCTGTCATGGATGGCCCTCCACGAGTTATCCCCGTCTATTTCTCCAAAAGTGACCATACACTTCCTGTCATTCATTACACCAAGACCTGTTGGGAATACTTCAAAATTGTTCCCCCACACGACATATGTTCCAAAACACATTCAATGTGTTGTGAGAACCTTTGTCTTGTATTTATAATCCCTTACTCATTCACCGTAAATAGTCAATGTATCCCTAAGAACCACTCGTTGCTTACATCTCCATATTGAGCCACGTTATTACATTCCTCCCTAAAGCATTGTAACTTTGAGAGCCACTCAGTGCTTATGTCTCCAAAATAGCCATTATTACTTTCCTTCCTAAAACATTCTCCTCCTGAACCAACCTCACAACCACTTTCCAAGCAATATCATATTAGATATAGATATTCTCCAAATTCCTAGCACCCTCAATCCCTCATAGATGGGGACGATTATCTATGAGGACTCTTTTTTTTCTTTTTTTTTATTTCTTTTTGGATAAAGTATATGGGGACAATTATCTTTCTCAATTCTACAAATTCTTTTCTCCTCCTTTACCTTCTTAAAAGAAGTCTCTCATCAATTTGTCTCCAATGGCAACGAGCATGCAAAATAAAGATACATGAATTTTCAAGAAAGTACTACTTCAACAATTTAATTTTTCCCTCGGTTAAAGATATCTTGTATTTTCTAACCACGTAACTTCTCAAATTTCTCAATTACAAGTCGTCAAAGCTCCTTATCCTACAACTTCCAGCCAAGTGGCAACTCCAAATACGTTGTAGGTGAAATGACATCTTCCCTTTTATAATGATGGTGCTTGGGCCAACTTGCATGTACCTGGATTATTCCACCGTATATCAGCAACTTCTTACTAGCACATGTGTCAGGTAACTTTGCCACCTAAGACTTAGACAGATGGAAGAAATCCCTAACTTTATTGTCTCTGCTCATATTTGAACCCTGTTCTCCAAGATTTTCTTCACCATCTTCATTGACCGCAAGGCCACACCGTTGGGTGACATCTTACATCAGCCTATCTGTGTACAACAACAACATACCCAGTAAAATCCCCCTAGTGGGATCAGCCTATCTGTGTATGAACTCAAATTTCTATATGTTAGTCCCTTTGTCCAATTTATGTCGCACACTTTCCTTTTCAATCTGTCCCAAAAAGAATGTCGTCTTTCTATACTTAGAAATAATTTAACTTGAAATTTTACTTTTACCCTTAATTAGTTGATTTCCGACCACACACATGTATAAGGCTTGTTTATAACACAAAATTTAAAAAGTTTTCCTATATTTCTTAAACTGGTATATTTTCAAACGGTGTGACATAAATTGGGTCGAAGGGAGTAATACAAGTTCTAAACAGCTTTGAACCACACCGAAGTTTTTTGACGCCCTAGGAAAATCCCACATTGACAAAACACGGGAGAGATGCTGGATATATAAGCAAACAAGCCTTAAACCCTAATGACGCGTTTTAAAGTCGTGCAGGGCTAAGCTTGAAGTGGACAATACTACCAGTGAGTTGGGCTGTTACATATGGTATCAGCTACTCCGCGTGCAACCTTGAACAATGGTGGGGCAAACGTCAGCGGTCAACTGAATTAGGCGAATATAACATCTTTGATAAGGTGGTGGAGCAAACCTCAACGAGGACGCTAAGTCCCTAAGGTAGATTGTATATGACATCCAAGGTGATTCCACATCAACAAAACACGGGAGAGATGCTGGGTAAATAAGTAAACAAGCCTTAGACCCTAATGACGTGTTTTAAAGTCGTGCAGGCCTAGGCCTAAAGTGGACAATATCACTAGTGGATAGTTGTTACTTATAAATATGTGACTTCTAGGCAAATCCTACAACGACACAACACGGGAGAGATGCTAGTTATATAAATAAACAATTCTTAGACCGTAGTGACGCGTTTTAAATCCATGCGAGCCTAGGCCCAAAGCGGACAATATCGCTAGTGGGTTGGGCTGTTACATATGGTATCACAGCCACTCCACATGCAACCTTGAACGATGCTAGGGCAATACTCAGCGAGGACACTAAGTCCCTAAGGAGGTGTGTGTCACATCGACAAAACACGAGAGAGATATTGGGTATATAGGTAAAAAAAGCCTTAGACCCTGATGACACGTTTTAACGTCATACGGGCCTAGACCCAAAACAGACAATATCACTAATGTGCTGAGCTGTTACAAATTTTGAGCGCATACCTAAGTCGTCTAGCCTGTCTCATAGAATATCATAATAGAGTCAATAAACATCAAGTAAGATGCTCTCAGTCTTATGCTTTTTTTCAACACCTATCCCTAATCCCTGAATGAAATCTCACACAACAATCTTCAAAGCGCCTCC
This sequence comes from Nicotiana attenuata, assembly GCF_001879085.1. Classification (NCBI taxonomy): domain Eukaryota; kingdom Viridiplantae; phylum Streptophyta; class Magnoliopsida; order Solanales; family Solanaceae; genus Nicotiana; species Nicotiana attenuata. The sequence continues at coordinate 213,437 of NW_017671250.1, read as the reverse complement.
ATTATAAGATTTCAAAAAAATGGAGACAAATGGTATCCTCGTCGGATACTACTCGAACCTAAAATTTCACATAGAGTACCTTCAACAGGATGGAAAAATGATGACAAAGTTATGTAGTGTCTTATCGCTTCTCAACATGCACGCAAACCTCTTGTTTTTTTTACAATCGAGAAATACTCAAGAACAAGTGGCACACAATTCAAAACTCAGAAGAAAATGGGTCCACCCCTCTACCCTTCTCCACTTAATACCAGGCTTTTGTCTACAATAGGATTCGAACCTGAGGATTAACCACATGAAGTATTGCACTCTTACCACAAGACCAAAACCATGGGGGCCGCACAAACCTCATTCTTTCAAACACATAAAATAAAAATTACCCTAATTAGCACGACAATATGCTTTCCCAATAAAAAATTGCAGAAGCTTCTCACTTGCTAATCTCAAATCTGCAATTCATTTGCCATATGAATTGCATCAAGTATTTGGTAGTGAAACTATGTCCTCTAAGATAGATTTAGAGAAGCTCTCCACCTTGCAATCCCTATTCTATTATAATTGAGTTCAAGATCTAAAATTGGACAAGATAGTCATGTTTTCTTAACCCTACAAAAATGTTATATAGATCCTTAAAACTCTCTGCCACGCCTATGTTGATCCCGCATAATTTGGATGAGAAAGTATCGGCTATGCACTTGATTTGGTAAACTAACCTTGGGTGCTTTGACCACGGCTATTGCCAAGAAGCATATGTTGGTATGGTCTTTGGTTTTGATTTACACACACTTTATGAATATTTTAAAGTAGAAAGTTCGTTATTACACGAAGTATATTCCTGGGATAAAAATACAAGGTATTAAAAAATAAATTATTTATACTAGTTTTTGATGAAGAATTTATTTATCCTAGTTTTAGTTCAACAACTTTTCAATTAATTATTAAAATATATACATATATGTGTCATAACTTTCATTTATTAGCTAGATTTCTCAACACTTACTGTACTCATACCCATAATTCTTAATCCTAAGATTTAGGCAATAATGAACTCGTGATCTATAGGCCACAGGTTCGAGCCGTGGAAGCAACCACTAATACTTGTATTAGGTTAGGTTGTCTACATCACAACCCTTGGGGTGCGGCTCTTCCCCGGACCCTGCGTGAACGCGGGATACCTTGTGCACCGGGCTGCCCTAATGAATTTGTCATCTAAATCTACACCTACACCGGATACCCACACCTGTGTTCGTGTAACATAACCCTATAATACTTCAAAGTTCAAACTTATACCCACCATTTTCACCCTTAGTCTGCAATAACGCCTGAACTCTAGAAGCTACTCTAAGTTGGTTTTACATCACGAGATAACTTGATAGTTGACAAATCCTGATCACACCCCCTCAATTGAGAACAGATTAAGAAAATTACAGGATTATCCAATTAAGTATATTTAATCACTTATTCTAGTGTTAAACTAAGAAGCAAGGGCAAGTAATTGAATGGCAATTCTGGCACTTGCTTATTTAAGTAAGAGTTAGTAAGTTAAACAAAACAACTCCTTTCTCGAATTGCATTAGTACTACATTCCTAACTAGCTTCTCAATATATAAGTTATAACATTGGAAAAACAATGTGATACATTGATTTTTTTCCTCTATCAAAGAAATGTGATAGAAGCCACGCTCACATTTAGTGAACAAGTTATACTTGGAATATAATGTGAGGATTCATAGTCCAATAATTATTATCTCACATTGAGTGTGGTATAAAAATAATACGACGATTGTGGTACGAGTAATCCGGCGATTGCTTATACCGGAACTAATGCAATCAAGCGCGGAATAAAATAATCCCACGTTTTATCCCGGGTTGTTACCCCTTATCCTTCTAATCTAAGAGGTTCTAATGATTCATCTATATGTGCATTTCAACCAAACATATCCAAGTCCAACAATAACAGTTTATCAATTTGGACCCACCACACCCACTATTGATCAGTATCTCCCAAATAAATTTACTAATCCGTGTATATAATGGAAAACAAATATCGACAGCAGTTCAGAACAACTCACATGTCCATGGTGAGTCTTCAATCCGCGATCTTCCACCCGACAATTGCCATCTATTAGAAGAGTCTTGACTGGAACCTAATGATCATGGCAACAACAGACATCAAACATTTAAGCGCTTTTATATAAAGCACCAGTTTAACAACTCCAAAATCACTGCATTTCAACTCCCTACACTAAGTCTGTAACAATTCAATTTAAAAGGTCAAGTAATCTGAATTCAAAGTCACAAAGTACTGAACAGCTGACTATCAATTTCAAATTCAAAGAAAATGGAATTAAGGAAACTCACCACATTGTCCTGAGGCTTCTTCTTGTAATAGGCCAATAATCGAGTCTCAAGAACAAAATAACGCATATGAATATAGGATTTCCCAATCTTCCTCCTCCCATACCTCACCATCCATCCCTCATACACCACTTTCGACATCCAACAACTCTCCAATTATATATTTACACGTTTTCAGATTCCAAATTGTTGAAACCAAAAAAAAAAAAAAAAAACTCCAGATATTTTCAGAAAACCGGAAGATCAGTGAAAAACCTCACTTCCGCCAATTCGATTAACACTACGCCACACTATCGATCATCATTATTCCAAATTCAATTAAAAAAAAATTCCACCAAAAAAAAAAAGAGAACAGACTGAAACCAAATGAACACTCCGAAATTCACTAGACGATTACAAAACTTTATTCAAAATTGATGATCGCAGCTAAAACAGTTCGAATCTCCTCAATTTGTGAAGGAAAAAAAAAAGCAGCGCGTAGAATGAGCTAATGTGTGAGTGCAACCTAGGTGGCTTTACTTGAGATAGTAAAATATATGTGCGTGCACACAATTATGGAGCTAGTGCATCTACTGGAGTACACACACAGAGAAAAGAGATACAACATATGTATCTGTAGGTAGAAAGAAGGAGGATGAGGGGCGGGGAGGGGGAGAGGGTCACATGATCTCCGCAACCAGAATTGCGAGTAAAATGGCCGGCGAAGGGAAGAGAAAGAAACAGTGGGAAGAATTGGGATTATCAAATAAAGTTTTACATAAAATATAAAAGCTCTTTATGTTTCTTTTTTATTTTATCGCATAAAGTTCCTTTCCTTTTTTTTTTTTTTTTGGTTGGTGTATTTGGATAGAAATTGATTTTGATTTCCCTGGGACTCGTTTAAGCACCAGGTGGCAAGTCAACTTCAGCGTCTGATGGACATTTACTGGAAGGTGAGGGAATATGATCTGACAGACACAATTGTGTTTGCCACGTTGTAATTGAGACATGATTGAGGGTCTTGGAGCGGGGGTGACGGTATATGATTAGTTGTAAACGTAAGACAAGTTGGCATTTTCCCAAAAGATTGATCTTTTATGGTACACTTCATTACAATCATTTGTCCTTTTCTTTGCCAAACGACGATAATGTGCTTGATCTTTTGGTTTTCTGTCCTTTTCCTTGTTTAATAAATTGAGACCTTCAATGAATTTTGTCGAATCATTCCCAAAGTATAATGTGAAGATACGATTTGTTATATAGGGTGTGAGGGAAGTCGCATTAGAACCTGTTTAGAGTCTGTTTGGAAAGTTACCTTGTAATTGGAATTGGTGTAATTACTAGGGTAGTAATTATACACCCTAGTAATTACACAGTTGTGTAATTACGACGACATATTTGTTTGTCATAATGTAATTATAGTGTAATTACAAGTTTACTGTTTGGTTGCACAAGTGTAATTACACAGTTAGATTAAATTTCAAATTAAGTAATTATCAAAACTTAAGAGTTAATATAATAAATATATGCATATAAATTTTTATAAGATAAACGATATTATATTTTGTATTTAAGATATATATTTTTTCGTGAATATACATTAATTTAGTAATCATATATTTATAACTGATATTGTAGAAATAATTTATATATTTTTTAAATTAATAATATTTAGTTTAGATACTTACAAAAATAAAATATACGTTTTGCAAGAATATCATGGAGTTCATGTTTGATAAAATAAATTAATATTTACAAATATAATGTCATAGCATTATTCAAATTTTTGACAAAATTAATTTATCAATTTTAACTAAAAATGAACAATATGCAATGTCAGCCAATACTACTAAAACAAGTAAATTGAAACCATGAATATAACACAATTTCAAAAGTCAAAAAAAAAAATAGTTTAACATATGTCAAATTCCAACATAATAATAGTAAGTTCCAGTGCAACTTAATAATTAGGAAACATGATAAGTTTACAACCACATTCAACAACGAAATTACACTTTAATTGCATCACTCATTATATGTCAAGTTTGTTAATGACTCATTATTTCTTATATTAGGAGGTGTAGTTTAAAAAAATAGAATAATAAAATAAATAATATAAGCAAATACATGGGATCACAAGAAGTAATTATAGAGAAATAAAAGATAAATAATGTACAAAGCAAAATATATTTTAAAATTTCAAAAGAAATTAAAAAGTAAAAATGAAATAAAAAATTTAAAATAATAGAAATAAAAAGTTATAAAAAAATAAATTAAGATAAAAACAAAAAAGAAAGAAACTAAAAAGCAACCTTGCAATTATATAGTGTAATTACCACCAATTCTCACCTCCCCTTGAGAATTGGAGAGTGTAATTACACCCCTCCAATTACACTCAATTCCATGCTGACCAAGTAATTACTTGGCCAAACAACATGCCAAACTGTGTAATTATATCCAATTACACCCAAATCCATTTCCGAAGTGGCTTTCCAAACAAGCTCTTTAAGGAATTTCACTTTGAACTTATATGTCATAGAGGACGAACAATTACATTCTTTAATTCTCCTGAGACTGAGAGAATTAATGATGTGTAATTATTGGAAAGTTAACTTCAAATTTTTGTTATCTTCATCTTTTCACACTACCTCCTGCTACTTTTTCCTCCATGCTAATTGCTACTTTTTCATCAATAATGGAGTATTTGTTTTAGTGAAATGCTTGAACATCCCCTGTCTATCTATTAAAATATTTGTTATTTTCAAAATGAAACAATTACTCACAACATATGTGTTTTAAAATAGCAGGTGCTAAATTAATTACAACACTTATTTTAAATTAAAAATGATTCGAATGTTTAATTACTAGTCGTGAATACCAAACATGATGCACGGAATTACCAAGTAGGCTTTCCGAACACACACTTAAGAAAGCAAGAGATCTTGAGCTTCAAAGAAAATTTTACAACTAATTACCATCCGCTGCATTTAAAAAAAGACGAAACACGTACATCTGCAATTACCACCATCAAATTATTCTGTGCTTAGTCCATCCTTATCAGCAACTATCTTAAATCAGTAGCAAGTAGCAACCCACGGATGGTCTACTTCTCAATGTCAAATTTACACTTAGCAGGCAAGACAAATGAATAATTTAAGAGCAACATCTGAAAATGGTCATTCAGGGCCTTTCCCTACTAAAAAGAATATGGTACAAAAATGGCTATCCTACTGTAGATGTTCCTAACCATCAAAAGGCGCATGTGATTTCCTAATTTCTGACTGACCAGTCCCGGAAGCTGCAAAACCATAAGCTCCAGCAGTAGCAGCAAGGACAACAAAAACCATGGAGAAAAGTTGAAAGTTAGCTAGCAACTCGCCTCGAACCTCTCTATCTGCTGAACGACACATGACGTCGTTCCCCTTAAGTTGGCAACCGTCTGGCATCATGGGACCATACAGAGTGAATGCAGTTTGGTAGAACCAAAGGCCTTGAAGTGTTACAGAAATGCCGCTAGCCAAGTCAACAGGGAAGCTGGTTGGCAAAAGAGCTCCAGCGATAGTTGACAATACACAGAGGCCTATGAGGAGGACAAGGATAAGGTGATAGTATCCTTCAAGGCCTTTGTGGGTGGTGGAGTGGAAATAGAACAAGAAATACTCTGCACAGAAAGCCGTGGCCACGATCAAGCAGAGAGCTCCATCAGGCAAGGGAAGAAAACTGCACGATGAGAGCACAATGTGTTGAGTTAAGAGCGTGATGGAATTGAAAAATCCAAGACAAACAGATAGCCATACACATAAAAGTGTTCAAAGTTTGGCAGAGTATAGTTTATTTATAAGTCCACATATACTGAGACCCCTTATCCAACAATTGAGGGTGACCGGGAAGTAGACATTCAAAAACCAATCATATGACTAATAGATTTTTCCTCACTCACTAAATGATTGTGAATAATGGAATATTTTGCTTCTACTTAGTAAAGGGTACAGAAACTGTAATTGTAATCGCGCTCTCATTAATATCTAAGCTACTAACCAATAGTAAGATGACAAAATTACTCTCAAGAAATAAGCAATCATTGAGAAGGAGGAGAATTCCAACACATTGTATGATAGCACAACGAATTCATGAATATCTCATTTTAACTGACTTTAGATGGATCTTTAACCTATGCGTGTATAAATCCAAAGCGGAAGGTTGGTGATGGTATGGTCCTCTAGTTTTTCTCTTGTTGATTTCAAATAAAAACTGATTCCAAAACACATCTTTGGAGCATGATTTCCAATCAGGATTGCATGAGTAGCAGGCATTCTAGGGAATCCAGACCCCTGTTCGGTAGACCAGCAAGAGAGATTCAACAATTATTGATGTAGGTGTAAGAAACATCAGATATCACTAATTTAACATATACACAGTATTCTTTTACATGCATCAATTCATCCAGAAACATTTTTTATAATCGAGAAATCCCTGAGGACCAGTGCAGGTCATCCAGAAACTTAGATTTTGTGCGATTGTATTAGTATGTTTTTCAAATATAAGCATGTTCATTGACATGCAAACTCAGGTCTCACTCTTTATATTCAATCCTATAACTTCTGAAAGGAACTACGCAGTTCATGAACTTAGTATCCTTTAAGTGAAATAACAAAGCAGGAATTGGCTCCTTTTCTAAGTGGAGAAGCATGGTTCATCTCTGGTTCCAACTAACCAAATGTTAACAAGATGTATGACTGAATTCATAATTGCAGTTCCTACAACTCCCATTAAAAGATCTTTGTTCAGTCAGTTTCCAACCACCTGTTATACCTAAGTGGTACCCCTTTCAGCTAGCTAAAGGAATGTGTTACGGTGTTTGTTCTGGCTGTTTCCCTTTAACTTTGAATGTTGCTTAAGACTAGAAGAGCTAAAAGCGGGGATATCTAGAAACAGGAAAGCAGAAATAAAAGGGAAGTAGACGGGGCATCCCACAGGACAAATCGAGGAAGGGCAGTTAGAAGGCTAGAAAAGGGCTTAGTCGATTAGAGACATCTTGCAATTTTCCATTGGCAAGGGGAGAAAACCTCACTTGGTTTGCATGTGTTACAATCTTTGTCATTTTCCACTTTTCTCAGGGCTGGAGGAGCAGTCTTCTACAATCAGGCAGTACGTATATATAATTATTTCAAAGATAAGTAGGCTTAGGGAAAAGAAAACTCACTAGACGTACAGTAAGTAACGCAATTGACTGTATGTAAATTACTTGACAAAATTTACTCCATTGTGATTTATATATTGAGAAAATTGTATATACAACTATAATGATGCAGCAAAAGAACTATGCTGTGTGTATAAAGTTCCAAAACTTATGACTAGCCTGAAGAACTATTATGAGTAGATCACCGAGGAACAAGTCATAATGTTGAACAGAGAATACAGCTGCAATACAAATTAATTAAGCAGTAAACAATGATTACCATTAGCATATTGAGCACTCTATTCAATCTTCTCATCCTTCTAACAAACAAAGCAATATGGTTCTATATAGGTTCCTTTACAAATAGAAAAAGTCAGAGTCACGCTCCTATCAGCAAATAATCATTATAAACAATCAAGTATACTATAATTTAACTCAACCTTCTATCATAGGGAGCTCCATATCTGGTAACTTTATAATTCACTTGTGATGACAGGGAAGGAAAAGGAGTGTAACTTTTCAGTTCAGCATCATAAGTCTAAATAGTACACATGATCAAAAAACAATGATGAGAGCAATCGTCTAGATCTTCTAACTTCTATAGTTTACATAAGCACATAACATATACTATAACTTAGATACCTTGGGCCCACAAGCAACGAAGTCAAGAAGATAGTGAAACAGAAAAACTAACCTGGTTTTCTCGGAAAGGAGCACAATCAAACCGAAGACGAAGAACATGAGAAGCATCCCAGCATGCTCAAAGTTATTCATATGAGTAGGATTCAAAACCCCATGAACAAAAAGTTTGAGGTGGGTTGAATAGAAGAGCTCAATACAAAAATCAATAAAACCACCAATAGCTATAACATAAAGTTCCAAATATTTCAGCTTCCCATCAAAACCTGGAACAGGATTCCAAACCCTTACCCTGAATGACTTGGGATTTGATGAATATCTAACCAGAGCACACCATATATGCCACACACCAACCACAAGAAACAGTGTTCCAGGTAGAACATGCCCAGGAAAAGAACCCATCTTTTCTTTTCTTGCACAACCAAGATAATATCTTCTTCAATAAACTTAAAAAACTATCAGAAAAACACTCTACCAAATAGCTTCAGCAAAATTCAAGATTGACCCAATTCTTGAAACTTGTCAATTTCTTCAATACAATATGACCAAAAGAAAAAAATTACACTTTTCTCATATGACCTGTTCTTTGTAATTGTGCTCTGTAAAACACTGAAATTTGCTCAAGAATCTAAGAAACAGCTAAGCAAGAAAGATGGGTTTTCAGTACGTTAGAATATAATCTAAAACAGACTGAATCAATGCCCTCTTACCCCCAGAACAAGCTTGTTAAGTCCTTGGCAATCAAGTAATTACAACCTGTTCCATAGAAAGCAGCGATTAAACCAAAACTGCATATTTACCAAACTACTAAGACTTTTTGAACGAAATAATTTCTCGAAAAGCAAACTTTAGAATTGACAAAAAGGAAATTGTGGAATAGGGAATTCCGTGTATTCTAGTCCTAGGGGAAGGCCCACTAAATGACTACGATAAAGTCAAAATAGTAACACTATTTTAGAAAGTTAATGCAAGTCCCACAAGAAGTCAATTGACAACAGCTTGAAAAGAAAATTCAAAAATCCACATTCCCACACGCCATAGTTGACAAGATTGAAGAATCAATCTCAGATCTATAATTATTTAGTACTGTAGTAACAAAAAAGATTCAAACACAGCCCAAGAAAAGTAAATATGGCAGGTAAATGTGGCGCACCTTCTAATTGTTGTGATTGCCAAAAAAAAAGTTTAAATTTTCTTGTTGTTTGGAAAGCAAGGAAAACGAGGGAGAAAAGTGAAGGAATGATGAAGAAAGAAAGTGGGGATCGGAGAAAGTTTTGATGGGGTCAAAATCAAAAGAGATTAAAAAAGGCCAAAAGAAGTGACGCCAATTATGGACGTATAATTGAGTTTGAATGAATGGTGTCTCAGCTTTTTTTTTCTCTATCTGACACATGATTTTATTTACTCTTACGTGTGAGATAGGAGTATCTAAAATGAATGAAATGCTTTCGTGTTATAAATAGAATTGTATTTGAGAGAGATTTTAGGTTTATTATTTGGTGGCTAAGTCACTTTTCCCCATAAATAGAGGAGTTTTATTTCATTGTAATTTATCCCAAATCAATAAGAGTTCTCTCTCCCTACCATTACCGATTCCCTTTTCGTGTTGGGAACAAATTCTAGTTCCAGCCACCCTCGCAGTTGATCCCACATCGGGAATAAATCTTCCATGCCATCTTTTAAACCTATATAAACTCATGTGCTCGTAATTATTAAGCATCAATTCGCAGTCTTCGCAAGCCACTTGAGTCTAGTTTTATGGACTCGGAAGCATTGACACGAAGGTAATTTCTTCTTCTTTTCTTCCTTCGTCTTTTTTACAGGTCAAACGAGAAGGAATATGCTCTTGTTCAACGAGATGATCCATGTACGCAGAAGACAATCATAGGGTGTGAGGGGATGGGTACTCATCCTTGCCCGAATATCGGAGAGATTACTCTCAATGTGGCTCGACTACCGGAGAGATTACTCTCAATGTGGCCCAACTACCGGAGAGATTACTCTCAAAATGACCCGGCTACCGGAGAGATTACTCTCAATGTGGCCTGACTACCGGAGAGATTACTCTCAAAATGATCCGACTATCGGAAAGGACAACTTAAGGTGCAAAGGGACTCATATGTCCACCTTAAGATTGGAAAGTTATAGTTTCTTTTAAGGACAAACCCATGAAGTGGCCAACTTAAGGTGCAAAGGAACTTATACGTTCACCTTAAGATTGGAAAGTTATAGTTCATTTTAAGGACAAACCCACGAAGAGGTCAACTTAAGATGCAAAGGGACTTATATGCCCACCTTAAGATTGGAAAGTTATAGTTTCAACTCGAAGACGACACCGACTTGACGACATCGACTTGAATCCTGGGAAAACTTTGAAGATTTGGCGGACTTTGTAGACTTCAACTTGAAGAGCAGTTGACTTTTGAAATTCAACTTGAAAAATTAGCAGACTTGAATACTTCAACTTGAAGATTTGAAGGGCTTAAACAATTCTACTTTAAGATCGGCGAATTTGAAGATTGAAACTTGAAGACCGACGGACTTGAAGACTTCAACTTGGAGACATGGAGGGTTTAAATATTTCAACTTGAAGAGTGGCGAACTTGAAGACTTCAACTTGGAGATTTGGAGGGTTTAAATATTTCAACTTCTCTTTTGCTTTACATTGTCCGATTTTATCTTAGTCGCATAATTTTAAGCTTTATGTGCTTGTAACAAAAGATTCACATCTTGTCGTGTGAGAGTCCAAATAATGAACCGTTTGATTTCTAGAAAATTAGACTTCAATATATAAAGTATATCCAAAACTTAGACAAACACCTTCATAATCGCCCCATATACTACTTTGAAATCAGCTTTAGATTCCATCATGTTGAAAATTTCGGATTTGTGCAGTCTCATTGAAAAATTAATATCTTGCTGTAGAAATGTCAAAATTATGAACCGTTTGATTTCATGAAAACTAGACTTCAAAATCTAAGACTTATTCAAAATTCGGAATCAAACATTTTGAGAATCGTCCCGGATATTATTTGGAATCTAACTTTAAATTCCAACATATTGATAGTTTCAGATTTGCGCAGTTTCACCAAAAAATTGTATCTTGATGTAGGGATGTTGAAATCACAAACCGCTTGATTTTATGAAAACTAGACTTCAAGATCTAAGACATATCCGAAATTAGGAATCAAATACTTTGAGAATCATCCCAGATATTATTTTGAATCTAACTTTAAATTCCGACACGTTGATACTTACAGATTTGCACAGTTTCACCAAAAATATTGTATCTTGAAGTAGGTACGTCTAAATCACAAACCGCTTGATTTTATGAAAACTAGACTTCAAGATCTAAGACATATCCAAAATCCGAAATCAAATACTTTGAGAATCATCTCAGATATTATTTTGAATCTAACATTAAATTCTAACACGTTGATAGTTTCAGATTTGCGCAGTTTCACTAAAAATATTGTTTCTTGAAGTAGGGACGTCTAAATCACAAACCGCTTGATTTTATGAAAACTAGACTTCAAGATCTACGACATATCCAAAATTTATAATTTAATGGATTAAGGATTGTTTCAGATGATAGTTCGAAATCGACTTTGGTTTCTGATATGTCAACAATCCCAAATTAGCATAACTTCACCAAAAGTTTGTATCTTGATGTGGAAGCCTCAAGATCGCAAGACCTTTTTAATTGCCAAAAATTGAAATTCAAGAGCTTAATTTCACCAAATATCTTGGGTTCAAGTGTCACTGAATTTGAAACGTCGTGAAGGCTCACCAAAAAACTTGAAGGTTTGGCGAACATGAAGGCATAGCAAATCCGCGGACTTCAATGCAAATGCTTGGCGGCCTCCTAAAAGAGATTAATCATTTTATTGAAGACATCAATTTGCCATAGCGGCTTGCCCCCTTTAAATCGAGTGGGATCTAAATTTTAACAGAAGAATGGTATCTGAGCTCGATTTTCAAGTGCCGATTGAATGGATTACACTCCATCGTACTTCATTCGAACGACGATTGGGGGATTATGTATCTTTTGGACTTATGCGACTGAACTCAGAATGAAACTCTAAGCTGCCTATGTACCTCTGTGAAGAGGATCAAGTCATACCGTAGTTCAGAATGGGAGATTTTTTATTTATTTATTTTATGTCCTAACTTTTGCCTAGGCCGCCTCTTTCGAGGTTTTCAACCTAGCGAACTTTTCTTTTTTTGTGGGCCATACACAGTTTGGAATCATGCGGGCCAGGAGTGTAGGACACGCAGTTTAGGCTCATGCGTCAAGGAGCGTTGCAACTTCAAGGATAATACTTCTTCAAAAACTTGCCATTGATTGGGCCGATTCTCATACCATCTGCATCAACAAGCTTGTAAGCCCCACTTGAATAAGCTTCTTGCACGACATATGGCCCATCCCATTTTGTGGTGAACTTCCCTACAGGTTTATAGGAAGTGATAATGGGTCTTCTTATGTCAAGGACTTGATCTCCTACTTGAAAGGATCTTGGGCGAACTCTTTAACTGAAGGCGCGAGACAATCAAGCTTGATAACATTCAAGACTCTATTGAGCTTCCAACCTTTTCTCATTAGGAGCCTCCAACTCTGCTAATCGAAGTCGAGCATTTTCTTCATCAGTGATGCCTTCTTGAAGGTATTTGACGCTCGAGTGGCAAGACGGCTTCGACTCCATAAATGAGTGAATAAGGAGTCACTTGTGTTGGCGTACGGTGAGTCGTCCTATATGCCCATAGAGCTTCTTCCATATGGTCACTCCAATCTTGTTTGTATTTGGAGATGACTTTCTTTAACAAGTTGCATAGAGTTTTGTTGAATGCCCCAGCTAGACCATTGGCGGCAGCATTGTACATAGAAGAGTTACATCGCTTGAAGCCAAAGAGAACACAAATCTTGTTCATCAACCTATTATCGAATGGCTTTCCATTATCCGTTATTATGTAACGAGGAATGCCAAAGCGATAAATAATGTTTACTCGGATAAAACTTGCAACATTTTCCTTCTTTACTTTATTATGAGCAACAGCTTCAGCCCACTTTGAGAAGTAGTCAGTTGCAGCCAAGATGTATAGGTGCCCACCAGAGGACTTTGGCAGTGGTCCAACAACATCCAATCCCCAAGCGTCAAACGGCCAGAATGCAACAGTTGGGTGCAACACTTCAGGAGGTTGATGAATAAAATTCTCATGGAATTGGCAAGCCTTGCATCTTCGAGCGTAGTCTAAGTAATCTTTTACCATCGTTGGCCAATAATATCCCATCCTTTTTATATGGAAGTAGAGCTTTGGTCTAGACTGGTGTGACCCACATACCCCAGAATGTGCCTCTTGCAAAGCTTGGATTGCTTCTTCTTCCCCTAAGCAACGCAAGAGTACTCCCTCGAATGACCTTCTGTATAGAGTATCTTTGTAGTAAAGGAAGTGAGGTGCATGACGACGGATTTCAGTCCTTCTCCTCTGATTTTCTGGTCCCATAGCATAAGTAGTCGATAATGGGTTGTCGCCATTCTTCTTTCTCAACTTCAGAAACAGCGACAAGATGCTTGAGTTTATTTTCTTCACCTTTAACCTCATTTGGTGGCGGTACTACCCCTTTTTTGTAGACAGTAACTTGCGCTTGATCAGGCAGGGGTTAACGATGAAGCTAAGGCAGCTAAAGCATCAGCCTTCTTATTTTCTTTCCTTGGCACATGCTGAATAGTCACATCACCGAGCCACCCCATTAATTTTTTAGCGTAATCATGATATGGGCGTAGTTTAGGCTTCTTGACCTCGTAACTACCTAAAAGTTGATTGACCACTAACTGGGAGTCACCAAAGACTTGCAATTGCAATTGCTTCATATCAACAGCCATTTCAAGCCCAAGTATTAATGCTTGATATTCAGCAACATTGTTGGAATAGAGTTGTATTAAGGTGAAGGAGTAGGACAAGACTTCACCTTGGGAAGTGACAAATACTACACCAGCACCAGCTCCTCCACGATGCACAGCACCATCAAAGTACATCTTCCATGGAGGTTGAACTTCAACGACCATTGCGTCCTCATCAGGTAGTTTGTCAGTTAGCTCCCAATCATCAGGTATAGGGTGATATGCCCAGAAGTCCGCTAACGCTTGTCCTTTTATAGCTTTTTGAGGGATGCACACGATTTCAAATTGTTGAAACTGGAGGTACCACCTTGCTAGTCGATCACTAAGGTCAGGTTTTGACATCACGAACTTGATGGGATTTGCTCTAGAAACCAAACGAACGACATGAGCTTGAAAGTAGTGCTTCAACTTTTGGATTGAGAAGACTAGCGCCAAACATAACTTTTCAATTGATGAATAATTCAACTCATTTGGTGTCATCATCTTGCTTAAGTAGTAGAGGGAGTTTTCTTTCCCTTCAATATTTTCTTGGGCCAACAGCGCTCCAACAGACCTTTCTTGTGCTGAAATGTATAGTATCAGCGGCTTCCCAAGTATAGGGGCTGTCAAAACCGGACGCTTCATCAAGTAGGATTTAATGCTCTCAAAGGCATTGCTACATGCTTGGTCCCATTTGAAAGGGACACCTTTCTTCATAAGGCGACTGAATGGTTGACACCTCCCAGCTAGGTTTGAGATGAATCTCCTAAGGTATGCTAGCTTTCCTTACAAACTTTTCAATTCATGAATATTGCGGGGCTCAGGCATTTTCAAGATGGCATCTACTTTAGCTTGATCTATTTCAATCCCTCGATGCCGCACAATGAAACCCAGGAACTTTCCGGAGGTAACTCCAAAGGCACATTTTAATGGATTCATCCTAAGTTGGTATCTCCGGAGCAACTCAAACACCATTCTCAAGTCTTTCAAGTGGTCACTTTTATTTCTTGATTTTACCAGCAAGTCATCAACATAGCATTCGACATTCTTGTGGATAAGATCAAAGATATTCTGCATAGCTCTTTGGTAAGTATCACCTGCATTCTTCAAGCCAAAAGGTATTACCTTGTAGCAATAAATACCCTTGGGAGTACGGAGTGCAGTAATCTCTTCATCTTTTAGCGCCATGCGAATTTCGTTATAGCCTAATGAATCATCCATAAATGCCATTGCCTCGTACCCAGTAGTAGCATCGATCATCAGTTCCGGAATGGGAAGCGGGAATTCATCTTTCGAACATGCATTGTTAAGATCCCTAAAGTCAACACACACTCAATCTGGCCATTTTTTTTCCTTACAGGGACAATACTTGAAACCCATGTTGGGTATTTAACTTCACGAATAAAGCCAGCTTCGATGAGTTTGTTTACTTCGGTTTCAATCAAGGGAACCAAGTCCGGCCTAAAGCCCCTTTGAGCTTTTTTAACAGGGCAAGCGCCGTTTTTGACTGCAAGGTGATGGACTGCTACTTTCGGGTCCAATTCAGGCATCTCTTTGTAACTCCAAGCAAAGACATCCCTGAACTCCTTGAGTAACTCAATATAAGTGCTCTCTTTATCAACTTCTAGTAAAGCATTTAGGTAGGTGGGTCTTGCTTCTTCATAGTGCTAAGCTTGACTTCTTTTAAGGCATCAACTATCGTCTTCACTCCTTCTTCAAGTTCAGGTGGAGCATCTTTCGCATCTTCATCTTCTTGAGGGTTCCCATCGTTGAAGGATATGTGATAACATGGTGAAACATCCTCCAATTCTGCATTATCCTCCATTGAAGATGGAACACCATTCTCGCGTTGTACAGTAACATGATACGAAAAACCTACACTTTCTTCATCTTTGTCACGTTCCTAAGTGTAGACCATAGTATATGGCTTTACCTTCAATACTTCTTTACATGAAACCACAAGTTTTGTTTGTCGCCTCATTCTAGAAGGAACCAAACTTTGGAAATCCTTAGAGATCTTCTAGATTTTGGGCGAAGCGGGTGTTCTTATGCTTTGAAAATTTCTGTGAAACTTTTTCCCCTTCTTTAATGGATCCAATCTTTCAAACACAGAGGTCCTCACAGGTGATTTTCCAAGTCGATCAAAGATAGAAGGCTTGTTAGAAGCGGCATATTCGTCTTCTATGGTGATATAATTTCTACTCGCCCTTCTTATTGAGATGTGCACTGGTGATGGTTGCTTGTATCCCAAACCTTCACGTGGTTTCCTCATTGTAGCTTCTGATGGGAGTTTCCCTAACTTTGACGGGTCATTGAGATTGTATCCATCTTTTGCAAATAGCTTGTAAGCGTTAGGGTCAAAACCTGCAAGCGGCTTCGAGGACAACTTTATTGCCTCTATTCGTTTTACCGGAAGAGTTAACTCCTTTAGCGTGTTAGTTTGGAGATTAGATGATTCGCCCTCGTCTTTCTTCCTTTTAAGGACATATTGGAGCGCGGGACTTACTTTCTTTCCATAAGACGCAATATCCCCTCTATGAGTTTTATTCGCGTTGGCGTGTACCTCCTTAGTAACAACTTTGGCATTACCAATAGTCACCTCATCTCTTTCAGTTATGGGCTCGTCATTCTTGCTTTTCATGCCATCATCAACTTTTATCTCCTTCACAATGCGGTTCTTCAAGTAGAATTTTGCATCGGCGAAGTGTGACTCTACCTCGGTTAATGGCTCATCATGAGCAACTATCTTCTTCTCGACTTCACCCTCGTAGTATTTTAAACATTGATGGAAGGTAGATGGAACTACTTTATTCTTATGTATCCAAGGCCTTCCAAGCAAGACATTGTATGAAGTCTTCGCGTCGATTACATGCAGCCTTGCACTTGATTTCATATCTTCAATGGTGATTTCTAGCCTGATCGTGCCTATGGCTCTTTGCCCCCTTGGTTGAATCCTTGGATCATCACACGACTTTCTGAGAGTTCGTTCATGGGAATACCAAGTTCTTTCACAGTGTGAATTGGCAAAATGTTCGTTGAGGACCCTCCATCAACCAAAATTCGATTTACCCTTTCATCATGCATATAGCCAACCAGGTACAATGGGCGGCTATGAAGAGTGTCACCTAGCAGAAGATCATCATTTGTGAATGTGACTTTTTCCTCACAAGCATTAACTTCTTGCGGAGTGGACTCGATGAGCTTTTCCGAAAATGGTGCCAACGGTAGGTCATCACTCTTTTCTTCCCCTTTGTCAGCATGGCAACAAGAGGCATCGATACCCTCATGGGAAATCTTCGTGCGGAACCAACTTGGTAAAAACTCCTCCAAGGTCACTGGATTTCGTGGCTTTTGAGAGTGGTGCACCTCCACTTTTGATCTCTTTAAGTGCTTAACTGGATTCCATCTCCTTGTTCTTTTTACCATCATTTTCCTTGTTGGTTGTTCTTCTGATTCTTTTCGTGGGCTCCTTCTGTGGTGCCTACGACGAGTCACCAACGTCCAACCTTCATCATCATCGGGTTGATTGACTTCAGCTTTGTCATTCTCCAATAATTCTTCATCTTTACTTTCTTTAAAACCACATAATTCATCCGACTGAATGAGCCAAAGGTGATAGAGACTTGGTTTGCGCTTGCTTTCTCATCTTCAAGCACGATCTTCTTTTAGCGAGCTAAGTCCATGACTTTGTCCTTGAAGTCAAAGCACTTCTCTAGAGGGTGGCTCACAAGTCGATGGTATTTGTAGTAATTTGGGTCATTTGTTTTCCCAGCTTCATTTGGTCGCTTTATCTCCGGAAGCTCAATGAGATTTTACTCGAGGAGTTCTTCAAAAATAGCTGGCACATCAGAATCCAGAAATGGGTACTCTTTTTCTTGCATTTCTTTTAGAGTCAAATTTCCCCTTGGCTTATCTTGAAAAGAAGTGGATTTCATACTCTGCTTCTTGCTCACCTTCGTTGTGAACTTCACAGATGATGTGTTGACATTCATAGCTTCTTTGTTTTCAGATTTGGGTACAAACTTGCTCCATTTCCTGACTTCTTGCTTGTCGTTCCCTTTTCGAGGCTCATAGATAGGCAACCTTTCATTTCCAGTGGAGGCCATGCTCAACTCCATGTCATGGGCACGAGTCGCAAGTTCTTCAAATGTGCCAGGCTTGATACCTTGCAAGATGTAGCGTAGTCCCTAATGCATGCTTTTGATGCACATCTCTATGACCGAAGCTTCACTAAGCCTGTCTTTGCAGTTGAGGCTTGCATTCCTCCAACGATTGATAAAGTTGATAACTGGTTCACCCTTTCGTTGGTGAGTATTTGTAAGTTCTATCATACTCACAGTGCGTTTCATGCTATAAAGCGATTGAAGAATTCTTGCTCTAGTTGCACTACAAAAAAATTGGAATTAGCTACGAATGTCGTCGCTAATCTGTCGCTTAATTGTCGGTAGCTAGCAAAATTTCTTGATAATCTGTCACTAATCCGTCTCTAAATGAGATTAGCGATGGATTTTTCTATTTAGCTACAGAATTTGTCCGTCACTAAAACCTAATTTTTTAGTAGTGTTGATCCCATCTATCAACAGATCCAGCCTTGAGGTCCGTCTACCACTCAAAAGGATTTCCTTTTAATGAGCGGGCAAACTACTTGGCGAGGTAATCTCCATAAGCCCATCATTGTTGCATGTCTCAACGAAGTGCGCCACATGTTGCTTTGGATTGCCTTTGCCATCAAACTGTTGAAATTTTGGGGGTTGATAGCCAGCAAGCATCTTCAACATATTGATCCTTGAAGTGTACGGCTTTGCGTAGGCAAAGGAGGACTTGGAAGCGACTTCATATTTGTTTTTTATAGTCCCTTGAATGAACTCCTTTAGTTGATTGATTGTAATCATCCCTTCCGGAGAGACTGGAATTTCCTTAGTGGATGCAACTTGTCGTGGGGGAGTATCAATCTCTTGAACTTCTGAGAGTTTGCTAGGTGCATGGGTGGATTCTTCTTCCATCAAGATTCCCACCCTGTCTGTTAGCTTGTCAATTCTAGCCTCTTGATTTTGCATGCATTTGGTCAAGCCAGTGATTGCTTCCGTCAGGTTTGCCAACTGCTCCTCCACAGATGAAGTGTTTGTCACCATGGCTTGCATGATTGTTGTGGACGATGGAGAGTAACATGGATTGTCACACAGATTGATCCTTGATTGTCTCGTGCTATGTGGTGTAATTGGGGAGGATCCCATCACTTGAAGCATCATCATCTTCCTTCACAGCAAAGTGCTTGGATCCGGAGAGGTCAATCAGAGCAAGAGTTTTCTTGATTTTTTCAGCAACATCGCTTCCTCCTTCGGGTGCATTTGTGTACGATCTTGCTCCTTTTGAGGATGAAGATCCGAAAATAGGGGTAGATACAGACGGCACTTGGGGTGCTTGTTTTCCTAAAGAGCTTGCTTTGCTCCTCGTAACCGGTCTGAATCTTCCAAAGGTAACTTCGAGTATGTTTTCCACATCACCATAGAACTTGGAATTAGCAGCCTTGGCGGAAGTTGAATCGGAGTTGATTATCTTTGAAGCCATTTCAATGTTCTTGAACTTTGGTGATTGAAAAGTTGAGATGAGAGGTAGAGATTGTCCCGCTGGGCGTGCCAGAATTTGTGGACAATAAATTTGCGTAGAGAAAATAAAATCAAGATCAAAAATATTGCAACAATCGTAGTATTTGATTTCAAATAACATGAGTGTACAATCTCTATGAATCCTCTGATTCTTCTTTCCAATAGTAAATAAATTCAAGGGCCTTTGAGCTTGATCTTGAATATGTAGTTGTTGCCACGAACGATGATCTTGTTCTTGAGCTTGAGCTTGATTTGTTCTTATTTCTTGAGCTTGAACTTGATTTGTTCTTCGTTCTTGAGCTTGAACTTGATTGCTTGAAGCTTGAAACTTGTGGAGGAATTTGGAGCGTTTGATCCACGAGCTCTTTCTTGCTTCTTGTTATAACTTCTGGTGTCTTTTCTGGGTTATGAAGACCCCTATTTATAGTTGTGGGAGGGAAGAGTTATGATAAGAACAAACTCTTTCCAACCAATCAAATCGAAGTGTGACAAGGCTGCACTTGATTGGCCAGAACATGTCACATGCACACGTGGCGAGATTTCATTAGCCTTTTAATGTGACTTAGCATGCCTTGTCATTTTGACACGTGGCATGATCCTATTGGATCTTCTGTTTGACTTGGCGTGCCACGTCACTTGACATGTGGCACCAAATTGGGCCTCTAGGAAGATGATATCTTGGGCCTAATGAAGTGGGCTCATTACTTGTAGCCCAGTTAAATGGGTTAGCCCAATAGATTTGGACTTCTTTATTTGACCCATATGTATTGGACTTATATAATTAATCCAATTATATTAGCCCATCATATTTAGTTGGACTAACATATTTAATATGTAGTCCAAATTATTTTATTGACTTTAAATCCAATAAATTTTGTATGCTTACAATAAGCAAAGATGATAAATTTTTATTGTAACTCTAATGGAGTTTAAAAGAAATTATAACCACCCAAAGTGGTAAAATATTTATGCCTTGCCATGATCAAATTCATGTATGATTGTGGGCAAAGAATTTAAAATCCGTCCCATTGAATTTGCTTCATTCTCATTCCCTTAAGAGAATGTGATAGCAGTATGTGATAAGTCTGAAAGAAAAAAAATTTATTACTATGAATGTATCAATGTGTGGATGTGGCAATAGACGAAATTATAATCGTCATCATTGTGGTAATGAGAATAATAAGGATTCTCAAAATAATCCTTCACTCTGTGAAAGTAATATTTGTCATTGATTTGACATGAGATTTTGTAAAGCATATATAAATGATTATGGTCCATTCATGATGTGAATGTGACAACATGTGATTTATGAATACATATTCATTTATGGAAGAATATGAGCGTGCTAGTGGTATATACCACACTCACCTCTAGAAGGAGGTTTGAGAGGAAATAAGAAAATAATATCATTATTATGGCATAAATCGTCATTGGTCACGTACTTATTGTACGCCAAAATATTTTGGCAATGTGATTATTAAAGGACAACAGTGATGCAAGAAACAGATCTTGCATATAATTTTGACCATAACCATAATGGTATAACTTTTTCTTTAAAAGAGATATTCACCATATGGATGTTGATGAATATATGGTACTACAAAATTAATTGAGAACTCCGCAAAAGCCAATTATACTATTTTGGAGAAACACAATTTATTATCAATAAGGTATTGTGTTGTAGTAAGTCTCAAAGAAACTTATTCAGTTTCCAAAGTATACGCGAAAGCGATTGATTATATTGAGACTATAAATAAAGGAAAGATTTAATATCTTCTATTACTACAACTTGTAGCGGGGTGATATATATGTGAAAAATTACCCATTTTATTCTCCAATTTGTACTGCACAAATAAAAGAATACCACAATAAAGTGGATGTTTATCGATATAAAAACCCATATCATAATAAACTTGGAGTTTATTGATAATTGCACACGCCATGGTGTAGATCTGAACTTTGTCAATATTGATCATTTATTCAGTTGGCATAATTGGTTTAGCCATGTTAATTTAAGTATGGTGTGCGAAAATAAAAGAGAATTCACATAGGTAAAGGAACTAGAAAATTCTTTACGAATTCTCTTATGTTGCTTGTTCTTATTAGTTAATAGACCAACTAAAATTGGGATTAATCTCATGAATGCTGGAAATATCAAAAGTGAATATGGGCTCATTCACCTGCCATGTATACCACATAAGATGCATCTATGAGATGGTTACATGTGCGATCATTATTAACCCGAATCTGGTGTTTGCGAGGTAACTTGCTCAATTATTTAATTTAGAGCGTAACTTCCAGATTTTCTATTCAAGATAGTTTATCTTGATAAGTTGATTTACATCACAATTGGTTTAGCAAAATGATTTATTGAGTGCCTCCACTTAATAGTTAAACTATTGCTTACGAGAACAAAGTTATCTATATCAATTTGATATACTTTATATACGAAAGTATATTTCACTCTCCCCTCACAAGTGGTTCAGGGTCAGGAACCAAATAATTTCATCTTATTATTGTTGATATGCGGTGTATATTTTGATTAACACCATAATGCACAAAGATGGATTCCCAAAATTGAGGAAGAAAGTTAGTTTTTCTAACATGAGGGGGAGAAAGGATAAACGGTTGAGAAAAAAGTTACGTGGAATGAATTATCATTTGTACATTTAGATCCTTGGATAAGATAATATGAACTTGAAGTTCATAATAAGATAATTCATTTGCAATATATTGCAAAGCATGCTAGACACATTTGCTGACCCAAAGAAAGTAACCGTATTCTCACTGCAATTGCTCCTATTAGAATAAGTCCTAGAAGGACCAAGTGTATGGTATGGTTAAAGCGTATAGATAGATCTGTTTCAAATAAAATTCTTGATAAAGAAGATGAGAAAAGATCAAAATGATCATAATAAGGAGGCAAGTGATCTAGAAGATCACATGACATAACACGTCATAAAATCTCATGAGAGATTCAGGTACCTGAATATATGAATGAAGAGATCTCTATGTTATGTTTATATGAAAAAGTATTGGAACCCATGTCAATGACATCTATAATAGCGTTAAATATATATATGAGGATCTTAAGTCTGAAGAAACAATTCAAGTAGAATTTGTTTCATATGAAAGATATTTAGTTTTGGACTTGCAGTTCAAACACTTAAAAGTATAAAGGCAATTGTGTGTGCAATTACTTTTATCTATCTTATATGTCTAGCGTGACATGAAAATCTGATATGCATCTAAAGTCTATTTATATGGCGCATATGACTTAACTTATATGATAATCCATGAAGGATTTAATTCGCTTGAAGCATATACAATTCTTGGTCCTGAAGTACCATATCCTAAGTGCTATTTGTGCACAAATGTATCTTGCTATAACTATAAGCATGATAATATGATAGCAAGAGTTTTCACCCCTATGTGAAGATATTGAAATAACGATTCCAACGAGATCATATGAAGACAATACATATCTATCAAGATTGATGATGCCAAGGTGCAACATATTGATTCAAGTTAATATGGTTGATTTATTTATCAAATCTCTACCAACGATCTTTTGAAGATGATGCACAAGATTGGAATGCGAAGGCTCAAGGATGTGAATTGATGCTCTCATCAAGGGGAGTTAATACATGTTGTACTCTTTTTTTCTTACAAGGTTTTGTCCCGCTGGGTTTTCCTTGAAAGGTTTTTAACGAGGCAACCAGAAGGGGTATTATTAAATATGTGTACTCTTTTTCCTTCTCTAGAATTTTTTTCCAGCTGGGTTTTATTTTAGTTAAGGTTTTAACGAGGCACATTATCTGTTGAATAGACATTTAAGGGGGAGTGTTATAAATAGAATTGTATTTAAGGTGAATGTCTATATTTGAGAGAGATTCTAGGGTTTGTTACTTGGTGGCTAAGTCACTTTTCCCCCATAAATAGAGGTGTTTTATTCCATTATAATTTATCACAAATCAACAAGAATTCTCTCTCCCTACTTTTCTCTGCAATACTATTCTTCTTCTTTTATTGTTTCATAACATTTGGTTTATAGTTAAGGGGTTTTTCACTCATCTAAGGTCTCTCTAGCCTCTAGGTATTCGGTTTTATCGCCATTTGAAACTTGGCATTGGGATATATCCTCTAGACGGGGATTGGTTTTTGTGTTAGATTGGATCATGCTGCTTGGATTTTGTTCTTTTTGCGTTTGGGTAAAGTGAAAACTTCTACGATTTTCTTTTTCTATTACATGAGAAAAAGGAAGGGATGTGTGGAAAGAATACAAGATTAAAATCGTGGTAATGGGTATTTTAACAAGTCATAATCATCTATTATAAACCCTGGTGCATGCGATGGGAACTTCTAAAAACAATTATTCATTATTAACGAAATGATCAATTTATATACAATATATGCTTTTTATTTACAACGACAAACAACAACAACATACCCAGTAAAATCCCACTAGTGGGGTCTGGGGAGAGTAGAGTGTACGCAGACCTTACCCCTACCCCGAAAAGGGCAGAGAGGCTGTTTCCAGGAGACTCTCGGCTCAACAGGAAAGGCAATAATATCAGAAAAGAAATAAGAGAAAAGACATGTAACAATAAAAGATACCAGAAAGAAAATAACCACAACAAATAAGTGAAAGGAAAATAACACAAAACTATGCAAAACACCAATATGAATACAACAAAGACCGCTAACAAACCTAATAAAACTCTAACAGACTACCCGGTACAAAGAGGGAAGAACTCTCGACTACCCCCTAGCCTACCACCCTAATGCTCGACCTCCACATGTTCCTATCAAGAGCCATGTCCTCGGAAATCTGAAGTCGCGCCATGTCCTGCCTGATCACCTCGCCCCAGTACTTCCTAGGCCGCCCTCTGCCTCTTCTCGTACCTTTCAAATTCAACCGCTCACACCTCCTAACCGGTGCATCTAGGCTTCTTCTCCACACGTGTCCGAACCATCTAAGCCACACTTCCTGCATCTTGTCGTCCACGGGAGCCACGCCCACCCTCTCCCGAATATCTTCATTCCAAATCTTATCCAGCCTAGTGTGCCCACACATCCATCTCAACATTCTTATTTCTGCTACTTTCATCTTCTGGATATGTGAATTCTTGACTGGCCAACACTCAGCTCCATACAACATGGCCGGTCTAACCACCGCTTTATAGAACTTACCTTTGAGTTTTGGTGGCACATTTTTGTCACACAAGGACTCCAGACGCTAACCTCCATTTCATCCACCCCACTCCTATACGGTGTGTAACATCCCCATCGATCTCCCCATCTCCCTGGATAATTGACCCTAAGTACTTATAACTTTCTCTCTTGAGGATGACCTGTGAGTCAAGCCTAACTTCCACATCCGCTTCCCCCGTCACGTTGCTGAACTTACATTCCACATATTCTGTCTTAGTCCTACTCAACTTGAAACCTTTAGACTCTAGAGTCTGCCTCCATACCTCCAGTCTCCCATTAACGCCGCCTCGCGTCTCATCAATCAGAACTATATCATCAGCGAACAACATACACCATGGCACCTCTCCTTGGATATGATGTGTCAGTGCATCCATCGCCAGAGCAAATAAGAACGGACTGAGCGCAGATCCTTGGTGTAATCCCATAACCACCGGAAAAGGCTCTGAGTCACCTCCCGCAGTCCTAACCCGAGTCATAGCTCCATCATACATATCCTTTATCGCCCTAATGTAAGCCACCGGCACACCTTTCACCTCCAGACACCTCCAAAGGACGTCCCTAGGGACCTTGTCATATGCCTTCTCTAGGTCAATAAACACCATATGCAAATCCCTCTTCCTATCCTTGTATAGTTCCACCAACCTCCTAATAAGGTGGATAGCTTCCGTAGTAGAACGGCCCGACATGAACCCGAACTGGTTTTCTGACATAGAAACCGCCCTCCTTATCCTCATTTCCACCACCCTCTCCCAGACTTTCATGGTATGACTTAGTAACTTAATACCCCTATAGTTGTTACAATTCTTGATATCCCCTTTGTTCTTGTACACCGGAACCATTGTACTCCACAGCCACTCATCAGGCATCCTCTTTGTCTTGAAGATAACATTAAACAGCCCAGTCAGCCACTCCAAGCCTGCCCTACCCGCATATCTCCAAAACTCTACTAGAATCTCGTCAGGTCCGGTCGCTTTGCCCCGACTCATCTTACCCATCGCACCCACGACCTCTTCAACCTTAATGCGCTATAATACCTAAAGTCTCGGTGACTCTCGGAGTGCCCCAATTGCCCTAACACGATGTTTCCATCCCCCTCTTCATTCAGAAGTTTATGAAAGTACGATTGCCATCTTTGCCTAATCTAGGCCTCTTCCATCAATACTCGACCGTCCTCGTCTTTGATACACCTCACTTGATCCAGATCGCGAGCCTTCTTCTCTCTCGCTTTGGCCAATCGAAATAACTTCTTATCCCCACCTTTGCCCCCCAGTTCCTCATAAAGCCGACCCAAAGCAGCAGTCTTAGCCTCTGTGACCGCTACTTTCGCCTCCTTCCTAGCCTCCTTATATCTTTCTCTGTTCGCTCTCCTTTGATCCTCGTTGGTGCTCTCTACTAACTTAATGTACGCCGCTTTCTTGGCTTCTACTTTACCTTGGACCACATCATTCCACCACCAGTCGCCTTTGTGCCCGCCATAATAGCCTTTCGAAACTCCCAACACCACTCTTGCTGCCTCCCTTATACAGTCCGCCGTCGCCGTCCACATAGCGCTAGCGTCCCCACCACTCTTCCAGGCACCCATATTTGTCAGCCGCCCCTCCAACTCTTGCGCATTATCCTTAAACAAAGTTCCCCACCTGATCCTTGACGGACCCCGTACAAACCTCTTCTTCCTCTTCATCAAAATACCGACGTCCATCACTAGGAGCCTATGTTGAGTTGCGAGGTTCTCACTCGGGATCACCTTGCAATCCTCGCACAACCCCCTATCACACCTCCTGAGGAGGAGATAGTCAATTTGAGTCTTAGCCACCATACTCCGGAAAGTAACCAAATGTTCCTCCCTCTTCGGAAACATAGAGTTCACGATCACCAACTCAAAAGCTCTAGCGAAATCCAACAATGAGGTACCACCCCCGTTCCTATCACCAAAGTCGAAGCCACCGTGACCTCACCATAGCCACCAGCAGACGACCCAATATGACCATTGAAATCCCCTCCTATGAATAGCTTCTCCGTCGGCGGAATACCCCGCACCACCTCATCCAGCGCCTCCCAAAAGCGCCTTTTTACCTCCTCATCCAAGCCCGTTTGCGGCGCGTAAGCGCTAATGACATTCAGAGTGCTCCCTCCAACTACTACCTTAATCGCCATCAATCTGTCATTCACCCATCTTACCTCTACCACCGACTCTCTGAGCTCCCTGTCCACCAAAATGCCCACTCCGTTCTTGCCCTTCACGACTCCGGAGAACCACAATTTATACCCGTCTACATTCCTCGCCTTCGATCCTACCCACCTAGTCTCTTGCACACACGCTATATTGACCCTCCTCTTCTGGAGAATCTTCGCCGGCTCTATAGACTTACCCGTCAACGTCCTTATATTCCACGATCCAACTCTCAACCTACAGGCTACCTTGTTCCCTTTACCCCCTTTGGGTCCCGTCCCNCCACTATCCGAACCCCCCGAGGACATGACCTTGCTCTGCCATTACAAACCACAGTCTCTATACCTACGAAGGTCTAAAAATGAAACGGAGAAAAAACACCACACAAAACAACAAAGGGAGCAAATAGTAACTACAAGCCCACTAAACTGATTAGACTATTACGAAATACTACGCTAATAAAGTAATTAACACAGGGGACAGAGAAACAAGAGGCGGGAGGTACCAATTCCCGTGAATAGAACCTGGAACTCCCGACTTGGTATACTCCCGATGCTGCGGAACCTGGCTATAGCTGCTACTTTACTGCTTGTGCTCGTGCACCTCCCAAAAATGATACCTGGAATACAGTCGGGGATGTTTGGACGCGCTTCCCAATCCGCTAAATGTTGCTGCCGCCCGAACCCGTGTGCTCCGGCAAGGTAAACGAATCAGTTTGTGTTGTAATTCAAATGCTATCGATTCCCGCAACAGTCCAATTCAATCAAATTTTCTCGAGAATTTTTTTCTAGATTTTTCCGGCGATCGGAAACGGTGACGGAATATTTTCCCGGATCAGTTTGTATCAGATCGCAAACAAGTGCTCTTTTCAGCGGAAAATCCAACTAAACTCTACTCTAAAAAATATACTTCTGTTTAAAGATTCTTTGTATTCAATAAAATGAAGAAAGTGTCACTCTTTGTATTCCGAATCACAAACAGCCAAAAATTAATTCTTAATAACTATTTTTCTCCTGTGAAGTTTGCAAATCAAGAACAATGAGGAAGAAAAGTTATTTTTCCCAATTTTGTTATAGGGACTACTGGTCGCAGCCCCAAAATTCGCAAGACTATTCCCACTCAAAACCCTTAAGAAGAGGATGAAATCAGGAAGTCCGAAGAGAAATCGGAAAACCAAAGAAAGAAATGAAACGGAGATTAATGGATTACTGTAAAAGTGAATAAAATTGTCGTGTCGTTGATTGTGCAACCACCGTCTGTTTCGACGGAGCCAAGTGCATGACAATAGTCTACTCAAAGAACATGAAAAAAACTGCACCTTCAATTTATTGATATTCTTCATACGAAAAATGTTTTCCTTGTAACAAATGTGGGGTGGTTGTGCAATTAATGGCTTTTTATTTACAACGGCAAATTTATATTTGCGTTAAAAGGGAAGATAGTCCCTATCAAGTGGTTCTCTTTTCCCAGGGTTGATCGACTAATCCATATTTGTCCAATAAAAGGGAAAGACGTTTTCTGTCAAGACTTTCTTCATTCTTAGTGCTCAAATCCAATATTTAAATTTAAAAATGGAGGGATTATATTCATCCTAGCATACCTCTTGATAGTAAATTATAAGTTTTTGGTTTTACGAAACATAACATATTTAGATCGTTCTCGGAACTATGTGACCCTAAAATCATGGAGTAACAACACACGAAGGTAATTAAATGGTTTAATGACTAATAATTCATTAAAATTACACAAATTCACAAGCAAATGAATAAAAAGTATGTATTTCAATGGTTGAAAATAAAATATGCCTTTTCATTATGGCTACTCACAAGTATCAAAATCAAAATTTATCAACTTAAGTAACTAAAAGTACAAATTTTATTTGTAGCATAGTGAGTGCAAGCAGCATGTTCCAATATCTATAAAAGGCATTCTACTTGCTTCTCCAAGTCAGCAAAAAGCGGACTTGCATTTTGCCTCTTGGGGCATCTCACTGCAACATTCATTCTCAAGTTCTTTTCGGAATTTCAATCTCAAGTTTTCATTCATAAAAAATTAGATCCCTTCTATGGTTAATTTAATTGACTAATCTTTTAAGAAATATTTGAAACCAATCCTAAAGTTATAAAACATACGATTTGATCCATCGAATAATTATTAAAAACTTACCAAAAATATAGAATAAAATAAAAATATAACTGCTCTCCACTAGGACTATTTATCGGACGGATATTTATACTTAATAATTCGGCTTACCGATTATCGACTTGTAAATATAATAATGACTAGCTAACCGATAAGATATCGGGCGAATCAGTATCCGATTGCGATTTATCGGCTAAATCACATAGACAATGAAAATGGCATCAATAAGCAAAACAGTGGACACTAGACAGATTATCCAATCATAATCACATTCACTCTCGATTTAAATAGGTTCCAACTATTACCATGACTCCAAAATATTCTACTGGAAACTAGAACTTCAAGTCTTCAACGAACTGAAATTCAAAAAAAAAAAAAAAAAGACACAATCTTTTCGGGTTACGGCTTGCAGGACCTTTAACATTATAAGCATGACTAAGAGAGAGAATAACAAGAACTTATTGTTGAACTTAAAGAGATTAAGAAAAGATTGTTGTTTCTGTATTGACAGATATTCGGCCATTTTTCGACCAGGGGGTCAACCCCATCACGACCACTTTGTAGTAGATGGTCAACGTCGCTGACTCTTGACTTATGACAGCTGTCCTTAAAACAAACGAGGGGACGTCTTCACAACAAAAAGGAGGGGCCCATTCGTGACCGGATGAAAAAGCCTGAGGCTATAAATACCAAGGGAGAGAACCTCCCAAGGGGGGCTTCTTCTTCTACACCACTCTGAATACTCCAAAAATAAAAAGATATACTCCATAAGTGGAGCCAGAAACAAGATCAATGTAAGATCCTGAACCTCTTCAAGGAGAGGCAGGTCAAGTCACCTTGATGAATAAAATCCTGTTTATATTGTTCCATAATTGATTATTTC
>NW_017671250.1:139960-182482 GCF_001879085.1 Nicotiana attenuata | reverse complement strand
CAAGCCAGGAGCGGGACTCAGGCCAAGTGCCTTCGCCATCAAAATATATCAGGTTCGACCTCAATCGAACCGGGACTCAGGCCACGTGCCTTCGCCATCAAAATATATCAGGTTCAACCTCAGTCGAACCGGGACTCAAGCCAAGTGCCTTCGCCATCAAAATATATCAGGATTCGACCTCAGTCGAACCGGGACTCTGGCTAAGTGCCTTCGCCATCAAAATATATCAGGTTCGACCTCAGTCGAACCGGGACTCAGGCCAAGTGCCTTCGCCATCAAAACATATCAGGTTCGACCTCAGTCGAACCGGGACTCTGGCTAAGTGCCTTCGCCATCAAAATATATATCAGGTTCGACCTCAGTCGAACCGGGGCTCAGGCTAAGCACCTTCGCCATCAAAATATATCGGGTTCGACCTTAGCCAAACTAGGGCTCAGGCCAAGTGCCTTCGCTTTCAAATTTATTAGGGACAACCTCAGCCGCACTAGGGCTGGGGCGAAGAAAAACCAATTGCCGTCATTACAAGGTGACCGCTCCTCCCCGTTCATGTCAGGCCAAAAAGCCGTCATTATCAATCTAAAACTGACATGACGACCTCGGTCGAATTCAAGGGCTGATCGTCCCTCCAAACATATCCGTAAAAGAAAAAGAGAGAAACGGAAGACAGAGTAAAACGCGAGACAAACGATGGAAAAAAGAGTACAATTGTCTACAGAGTTAAGAACGCGGGTACTCCCCGCTTACATCCGGCCCTGGCCGGTCGAGACAAGAAAGAAAAATACAGAAAAAACAACAAAGAAACAACCGAGCGCCGACCGACGAATGGGGTATAAAGAAAAACAACAAGCAACGATAAATCTTTTCTTCACTCGGCACTACCACCGCCGTCACCGTCGCCGCCACTCGCGCCATTGTCAGCCTCGGGCGTCGCCACATCATAACCACAGTCGGCAAAAGCTTCATGAGCCTTCTGGCGTGCCACCTCGAAGATGGTCTCGGTCACAATACCCGCTTCCAATAAGTTCCTGTAAACATCGCGTTGAGCTTCGGCGTAAACCCAAAGTTTGTGAACCTGGTGGGAAACGGCAGTATGCGACGAACCAGCTTGACTCTGCAGTCGCCGGTTCTCCTCCTCCAAGGCCGCAATACGGTCCAACATAACTTGGGCCTCCTGCTCAAGAACACCAATCCGCTCCTCGAGCCCCGCCTCTTTAAGGGTCACTGTCTCCCTCTCCGACTCAAGCCGAGACTCGTGCACGCGGATCGCCGCCTCTAACGCCCCAACCCTCAACGAGGCACCCCTTTCCAAAAATTTCAAGGCAGCAACCTCGCCTTCCAACGCCGCCAGTTTCCCACTCCATTCCGCAGCCGCCTCCGCTGCTTTGACCCGGTTCTGTTCCGCCTCCAACTCCATCTCCCTCAACCTGCCCTGCAGGTGCACACACTCAGCTGCAATTCCTTTCCCCGCCTCAAGCTCCTCGTCCTTCCGACGAATCTGCTCTTCAAGAGAACGTTTACTGCCAAGCGCCTGCAACAGCTGCTGGTCCCGCCTCGCCAACTCCTCGCCCAAAGCCCGATTACAGGGCTCGCTCCGTAAACGCTCGTGCAGCCCTCGGCATCGATCACGATAACGACGGTATTTCCCCAGCATCTGCAGGAAGATCCTCGAGCGAACCTTGGCTCTGCGGATGGTCTCCACCTCCAACAGGTAAGTCTGCAGAACAAAGGAAAGGCAAAGTTAAGGCAAAAGCTAAAACGGGAGGGGAAGAAAAAAAAAATATATAGGAACGTACTACGTACCCTTAGGCCCATCACGGTCACTTCGTCCATCACTTCAATATCCAAAACGCTCCTTAAAGACGCGTTCTCGGCTTCCGAACACAACAACTCAAACTGCGACACCAAGCTAGTTCCTTCAGTTAGTAAGTTCAAATCCGAGGGAACCTCAATAAAACGGGCCGGCCCCCCTGGGCGCACCGTAGAATTGGTAATACCCTCCTCGAACATACGAACGTCGTCGGGGTCCAAATCGGACTCAGATTCATCCTCGTCCTCCACCACGTCCTGCCCCCTCTCCGCCACCGTTGGGGTAGAGCAACTCGCCGTGGCCAACACTGGTACATCAGAGGTCTCTACGGCGGCCTGTAAGGATCGACCCTCCGCCTCGCAACAGGAACTTCGAACAGGGTCGTCGAGACAACAACATTCCCTTGGCTAGAACTAACAGGTTCAACTTCGACTAACTCCTTCTCCTCGCCAACAAGCGCCACAGCTGTGCCGCCCTCTGAATCTGTCGGGGGAGAATCCAAGTTGATCACCGATGGAGGAGCCGCCACAAATGCCACTCGCTGTTTCTACGAAGGCCTATCCTCCTCCTCATTCGAAGGCGAGCCCGTCCGAGAACGAACAAGCCCGGACGGCCTCTCATCTTGTGGCATAACCCGCGGTGGAGACGCGGTCGCTGACGATTCAACCGACGCCGCCCTCGGTACTCGACGAGGCACAGGCGCAGCAGCCAGCCTAGCAAGTGCACCCGGCCGACGGAAAGCCAATTGTGGAGCTTTGGCACGACGTGGTCTCTCTAGCGACAATGAACAAACAAATCAATAGACGCAGTCAGAACAAAACGAAATAGAAAAGAGAAAGGACCGAAATTCCACCTGTCACGGGCCTGCGACCATGCCTCTCCTAGAAAGCCGCCCAGGTGCGAATGCCCGCAGTACGAGGAAGCACTGCCTCGACCCAGTCTCGGATCCCCTCCAAAGGAGGCGGCGGCAACTTTTCACCTACAAAAATAAAGGTAAATCAATAACCATAAGTACAAAGCATGAGGAAAGTCGAAATAGAGCGGATGCCCAGTCAGGAACGAGGACTCACGTGCAAAGTTCCAAACTTCCGGGAATCCGTTTGGGTCCGCCACCAGGTGTTCAGTCCGAATATAGAAAAAATTCTCAAAGGAATGACGAATGACCTCGTCGTCCAGCCCAACCATCAAGCCCTTCGATCCTCGTGGGCGTGCATGGATCATGGTGCCGCGGATTATTTGGGGAGCGAAGAGACTGAGCACGTGCCTCAAAGTGACCTCCCTACCCGCTAGCTCCGCATATTTGATGAACATGAGGAGCAATTTGTAAAGACAAGGAGAAAGTTGGGTCGGGCATACCTCGTAATAGCGACAGAAGTCTACTATCAGCATCGGGAGCGGGAGTGTACACCCCACCTGGAAGGGATAAGCATAGAACGAGCAATACCCTCGACGGTCAATCTGTACCCTGTCCTCGGTCTTTGCAAGAGCGATCTCGGCATAATGTGGGATACGCCATCGCTCCCGCATTTGAGCTATCCCCACTTCCCCCATTAAAGAAGCAATGTCCCCCTGTTCCACGCCGCCCGGTGCACTGAAATCCATCACTTGATCTCTTGGGTGAGGTAGAATCTCATCGACCGAAGGAATTTCCTCACCTCCCACCAACTCTAACCTTTTATCTGTCGGAGCGGGATTTTCGACTCCCGGAGAATTAGCCGAGCGATTGCCGCGAGAAGAAGTGCCTGCCATAATCGATTCACGAGCGAAAGAAAGAAGAACTTTGACAAGGGAGACGGAGAAATCAATGATGATAATGATTGGAAGAATAGGGAAAATGCGATTTGACAGAAGAAAAGGCTTCTCGAGATTTCTCTTAGAAGAACAATGAACATGTAAAAAACAAAATGACACATCTTCTCCAGGTATAAATAACGGATTCTGCCTGCACGGGACCCAACGATCGCCACTAATACTTAATCGTGCACGAAGCGATTCGGTTTCATGAAAACGTGCGCCATTACAAACGACTGCGCGGGATGACGCTCCACTCGCCAACCAACAGTTCAATGCTGAAAACTCATTTTTAAGGGCCCTCCCCGATCACGCCGCTCTATCCGTCCGCCGAGGTCGACTCGAGCACGACCTCGACGAACGGAGGGACTAACTGTATTGACAGATATTCGGCCATTTTTCGACTAGGGGGTCAACCCCATCACGACCACTTTGTAGTAGATGGTCAACGCCGCTGACTCTTGATTTATGACAACTGTCCTTAAAACAAACGAGGGGATGTCTCCACAATAAAAGGAGGGGCCCATTCGTGACCAGATGGAAAAGCCTGAGGTTATAAATACCAAGGGAGAGAACCTCCCAAGGGGGGCTTCTTCTTCGACACAACTCTGAATACTCCAAAAAGAAAAAGATATACTCCATAAGTGGAGCCAGAAACAAGATCAATGTAAGATCCTGAACCTCTTCAAGGAGAGGCAGATCAAGTCACCTTGATGAATAAAATCCTGTTTATATTGTTCCATAATTGATTATTTCAATGTCTCAAGTTGGTCTTCTAATCCAGTAAGTGGAGCCAGAAACAAGATCAATGTAAGATCCTGAACCTCTTCAAGGAGAGGCAGGTCAAGTCACCTTGATGAATAAAATCCCGTTTATATTGTTCCATAATTGATTATTTCAATGTCTCAAGTTGGTCTTCTAATCCAGTGATTAATTATGATTAGCTATGATTTACCCTTTGAATTATTTCGATTGATTTGCTTGGAAAGTATTCGATAATTTTCAGTCAAACACCACCTAAGTCCCAGAAATTTTTAAGGTGGAAGCAAAGGTTGAAATCCCTGAGTACGACGGAGTAGTTGATCCAGAGAAACTAGATTCATGGCTAGACTAGTTGGAGACATATTTCACTCTTCAGAGGTTTAGTAATGCCCAAAAAGTCGCCTACACACCGTTAATAATGATAAGACATGCAAAAACTTGGTGAAAGGCTATTACTAAAACTAGACAAGTTGATGGCCTTACCTGGAGTCAATTTAAGTGCCTCGTACAAAAGAAATTTTATCCTATGGGTACTTAGAAGAGTGGTGGAACCAGTGGCATCGACTACGACAAAAGAAAGATCAAACAGTACAAGACTACATCTCTGAGTTTAGGCGACAAGTACTAAGCTTGGGAGTATCCTTGAATGACCCGTCAACCTACAGAAAGTATCTATCTAGTTTACATGAGCGGATTCGGGCTGAACTAAGTCTGTTTCCAGTTCATGATTTATCTAATGCAAGCACCACAACAATGGCTATTGAAAGAAAAAATAGAGCGTATGGCGAGAAGAAGTCACAAACGTAAAATTTCAAGCAGACCAAGAAATTCAGTCCTGAAAACCAAAAGAAGGGTGACTCTTCTTCCCTAACATCCGAATCTGAAAAATATTGTGGGCACTATAAAATTGCAGGTCATGACAAGAAAGAATGCTGGAAGTTGCATCCAAAATTGTTACCTAAGAAATGGAAGAAAGAGGAGAAAGGGAAGCATACAACAGCACTAACTGTTGTTGAAGATCTTGTTGAGCTCAGGAAAGTAAGTAATGCGTACATGAGTTTATCTTTGATGGCCATGCCGAAGGAGACAGGCTCGCGACCGCCCTCTACACCGAACATTAAAGAAGAACTATTCGCTGTGCGTATTCAAGTTAAACAAGATGTGATTGGAGCTATATTCGACCTTGGAAGCCAGAAAAATCTTATATCTGCAAGCTTAGTGCAGAAGCTAGGATTGGAAACAGTGCCTCATCCTCGTCCTTATAACTTGGGATGGATTCACAAAGGAGCAGAGACGAATATCCAGAAGCAATGCAAATGGCGATTCGCCATCACTGGCCAATTCATTGATGATGTGTTGTGCGAGATAGTTCCCCTTGATATTTGCCAAGTGATCTTCGGTAAGTGGGAAGGAGATGCAATGTATTATCGAATAGCTCGGAAGTATCACCTTCGAAAGGATGAAAAGACATATGTTGTCCATGGAGATATTCCCGAGCAAATAATGGAATTGGTAACAGCTGGTCAGGCTAAAAAGTTGCTACATGCAAGTCAGCGGTTCGTGCTAATATTGATCAGGTAAATAGAGTCTATACCCAAGGTTGAATCTGTTACTTTATCTTGCAAGGAAATAGAGGGCGATTTTCAGCATTTATTAGATGAATATGTTGATGTATTTGAAGAAATATGTGGATTACCACCAACGAGGGAAGTAGAACACGAGATTCAGCTCCTCTCTGACTCAACTTTACCAAACCTCAATATGTATCGTAACTCGGTACTGCAAAATGAGGAGATTAAGCGGCAAGTGCAGGAGATTATGCCATGGGTGTTGTGTTAATGCAGGAAGGGTGGCCACTTGCTTATCATTCTGAGTTATTTCAAGGAGCTCAGAAAAATTATCCCACTTATGACAAAGAGCTATTGGCCTTATATCAAGTCGTTAAGCATTGGCGGGTTTATCTTTTGGGCAAAGAAACTGTGGTTCATACCGATCATCGCCCTTTACAGTATTTACAAGTGTAGTCTCGTTTGCAGCAAGCTCGTTATATGAAGTGGATGACATACTTGGAGCAGTTTAATCTTGTTATCAGGTACAAGAAGGGAACTCATAATAAGTTGGTTGATATGCTATTTTCTCTGTCTTTACTTTATTATAATATTTAAAAAATACCAAAATTAGTTTTCATTTTTATATATAGTTCACTTTAATAGTATTTTCTTATTAACTAAGAATAATTAGTATATTTTGGTAGTATGAGAAAGAATTGAA
Source organism: Nicotiana attenuata (assembly GCF_001879085.1). Classification (NCBI taxonomy): domain Eukaryota; kingdom Viridiplantae; phylum Streptophyta; class Magnoliopsida; order Solanales; family Solanaceae; genus Nicotiana; species Nicotiana attenuata. The sequence continues at coordinate 175,851 of NW_017671250.1, read as the reverse complement.
TTTGGGCCAATTGGGAGCTCATTTTCGGATTTTAGTGGCCCAGCAAGAGAAAGGCCCATTCTTCCAATCTCTTTTAGCCCAAACCCTTTTCTCACCCATCAAACCCTTCATCTACTTTCATCCAATGGTCCATGTCAACTTTTACACCCATATAAAAAATCAAATTAAAAACCTAATCTCCTAATTCTAAGGACCCTAGCGGTAGCCCACTCCCAAAAGATCTGATTTCCCTTATACATCTGATCTTCCTACAAAAAAAAAAAAAAAAAAAAAAAAAAAAAAAAAGAGAAGCAGCCGCTGCTCATCTTCTTCTCCTCAAGAATCAATCAAACTCATCCAAAGAACTCCATTAATCTCACCTTGAGAGTTAGCAGCACCCCCACAAAAATCCCACGTCTCAACCACCCTAGCTCCCTTGTCAAGCTTCAGCCGCGACCCCCCTCACTCTGAGAACAACCAGCCGCAACCTGCAAAGAAAGAAACAGACGAGAGAGAAAGTGAAAATGGCGAAGCTCCAGCTCCAATCACTGGAAAAGTAGCTACGGTTACTATTAGATGGACCAATATTACCTGCTTTCTCTCTGATAAATCCTCTAACACTGTGAGTCCATTGCCTTGTTACACAAAGCATGCAAACTTATGTGATAAATGTTACAGTAATCATTTGGTGACCTTATGAACAGTTTTTTTTTTATTTGGCTATTTTATCAACAAAAAAAACCGATGAACTTCTCTTTAGTCGACTTCATCAATTTGCTGATATATGTGAGGCATTTGTGCCTTTTTATTTGTATATGTTAGAAATAGATATTATTGCTAGTGAATTACAACAAAATATAATTCCTGTTAAGTTTCTGAAGAATTATCAGTTACCATATACCGAACTAGTAATTGTGTTATACGATTCAGTATATAACAAAAATATCATTATATCGTGATAGACATTGTATTCTAGGACAGGGCATGCACAGTTATTCGCACAATGCTTTAGGCACGCTTGTAATTTATTATCATGATTATGTACACGTTAACGTGACATAATTATGATCTTCCACAAATAAATCAAAGTACGCGTTCGCACAACTTTGGCAAAACAATCTTAATTAATAAAGTGTGATTAGTTGTGTACACGTACGCGTGACATAATTTTAGCGCCCCAAATAATACGAATTTACATACATATAATTCGTTTCAAAGATTAAATCCATAAACACCCTAATTAAAAAGTGGTAAAAGGTAGAAATGCACATAGTTTCTAATAATACGTAATTAAACAGTTAGCTACGCCAGGTATGATCAAAGCGATCGTGCTAAAACCTCGGAACCCAGGAATACCTAATACCTTCTCCCGGGTTAATAGAATTCCTTACCCGCTCTTCTGATTTTGCAAATTTTAAAACGGAGTCAAATATCCTCGATTTGAGATTTAAAATAAAACCGGTGACTTGGAACACCCTAAAATTATTCCAAGTGGCCACTCTGATTAAATAATTAATTACATTTTGGATAATGTCACTTTCATTGGAAAAACTCCATATTCCTCGGGAAAAAGGAGGTGTGACAAAGACGACATTGAATCTTCAACGTTATGTATATTGGCCGGGTATGCAGGAAGATGTAAGTCAATTTATATAGTGTCTCAAAGCCTGCTAACAGAAAGTTGGGTTTGTACACTCCACTACCAGTTCCTACTCGTCCTTGGGAAAGCATTTCTATGGTCTTTTTGGGAGGTCTTCCCAAGACTCGACGCGGTAACGATTACCTATATGTAATCGTTGACAGATTCTCTAAGACGGTGGTACTTATTCCATGCAAGAAGACTGTTACTGGAGTGGAGGCAACAAAGTTGTTCTTTGAAAATGTGTGGAAGATTTTTGGGTTGCCTAATTCAATCTTATCAGACCGTGATACTCGGTTCTTGAGCAAATTCTGGAGCACTGTATGGGAGTTGATGGATACTAAAGTTGAAACGGAGCACCGCTTTTCATCCACAAACGGATGGTCAGACAGAAGTGGCTAACCGGATGTTGGTTCATCTCTTGCGTGGCTACAACTTGCGCCACCCAAAAACTTGGGATGAGAGCATACCATTTTTATTGTTTGCCATCAACCACACAATTTATGGTTCAACCAAACAAGGCCCCAACAGAAATTATCCTTGGATTCTTACCACAAAGTCCATTTGATTTGGAGTTTACGGTTAAAGTAGCTTCACAAGATGGCAAAGCTGAGGCTGACATACTCAAGGCTCAACGATTCATTGATCATATCTGACGAGTGCATCAGGAAGTAGAATAACAACTGTTTAAGTCGCAACAAAAATATAAGGAGCGCCATGATAAGCATCGAATACAGGAGATTTCCAAGAAGGTGACTTGGTTTGGCTTCACCTAGGGAAAGCAAGGTTGAAAGGCGAAGGCAAAAAGCTCAAGCCTATCAGGTATGGTCCCTTTCGGATTTTAAGAAAAATTGGAGATAATGTTGTCCAACTAGAATTGCCTGCCTATATGCAAATGTATTCAGTTGTGAATGCTGATAACTTAAAGGTGTTTGAACCATCGTTGATTGATGATGAAACAACCGACATGCTTCCTACGATGGAAGATTTGGGTATCGTGTTGTGGAACGGGATAGTTCAGAAAATGAAATTGGGAAACTTGGTTGCTGATTGGAAAGAGGTTAATTGCAAAATAGCTTAGTATATTAGCACTTAAGTCCCTTGAGTTTTATTTGTTTAGAGTTTTATCCAAGTAGAGTAGCTTTTATCTTTGAAAAACACGTGTCCATTCTTATCCCTTTGTATCCGTTAGCATAGTACCACCTCTGTTCATTTCTCATTGGTCGTCTAGGTGGTCACAGCTGTAGGACCCTTGCCTTATTTAGCCCAACAGCATCCTTGTAAAGATCCATTGAAGAATGAAAAATCTTATTTAATCTTCTTACTAATTACTGCAATTTACCTTTTCTTGTTCTTTCTTAACTAANTCGTATACTTGACACCTTGTTGGGCCGTCTAGAGATCGAACAAAGATCGGAATCAATGGCTTCAGGGAGATCCGTTGCAGCTTTGGCCATGGGTGATTCAACAATAGAAAGAGGAGAAGCTTCGGTAACTGGAATGCACAGACCCTCTCTTTCACCAGTGACACCAAATTTTTCACAAACGAGAAGGAATTTGTCTCTAGCTGCCGCTCCCTTCAATCCTATGGTTTCTGCTACGGTACCCATTACACAATTTGGGCCTTCAACATTTTACAGTTCAGGACCTTCTTTGTACCCTCCAGCATCACTTTCACTCACTCAACCACCAAGAACTACCAGTTTTGCATCTATACCAATTTCTTTGGCTAACCCTGTTTTTAACACAAGTATTCCAATGAACACCACTCAAGTTAACTCCACCTCAACCCAAATACCTGTCACCACTACCTTCCTACCACCTCTAGCTTATCAGGCCGTTATGAATAGTTCATTGGTGCAACCCAATAGTCAACATAATTTACAGCCATTACCCAAATTTTCAGCCCTTTTAAAGGCCCAAAAGTTAAGCTAAGTTTTCCTAATTTTGACTGTGACAACCCGCGAGGTTGGATAAGACGATGTGAGAAGTACTTTGAACTGTATCAAATTGAGGCTACTGAAAAAATGAGTTATGTGGCTTTCCATGTCAAAGAAAAGATGGATACGTGGTTTGATGTGTATATGATGGAACATGGGGGGGTTGTAACATGGGAAACTTTTGTTTGGATGTTTGCCGAAGGTATGGTAACATTAGACCCTTGGACATTGTGGTTGAATTTAATAGGCTACAACAACGGACAGATGTTGAAAGCTATTTTAACAAGTTTGAAGACCTATGTTTTTACTTGTTATTAATTAATCCTACCTTTAATGAAGCTTATTTTGTGTATTGTTTTATTAGAGGATTAAAACCTGATTTGGAATCTATGGTAAGAGCGTCTAATCCTCAGACAATGATAGATGCTTTAGAAGTGGCCAAATTATATGAAAAGACCTTGGCAGCCATCTACAAAAATATTCAACCACCAAAGATTTCCATCACTCAGCCCAAAATAACTTTTCCCCCAAGCCCCAAAGCAATCATCGGCCCAAGCCCAAAAAACTTACTACTCATTGTAACCCGTAATCTAGCAACCTTACAAAATAACCCTTCCTTGGAAACATTACGTGAAAAGAAGTTGTGTTATAAGTGTCACGACAAATATTTTCCTGGGCATCAATGCAAGGTGAAAGCCCTTAATTCTATAGAGGATATTGAAGCGGAAACAATATTTGAGGAAGGGGAAAGTTTTGGAGTACCAGAGGAACAAAAATCTGAAGTAAATGATGAAGAGGCTGTGGTAAATGCAATGGAGGAATGCGAAGAAGAAGCAGCTTGGATTAACATGTTGGATGGCCCAGATAGAGGCCCAAACACCATTAAGATTCCAGGAATACTGCAAAATGAACCCATAATTGTGTTGGTGGACTCGGGGGCAACGCATAGTTTCTTGGACCCCCAACTGGCAGAAAAATTGAAACTAGTCATGCATCTAATGGTTAGGCCCATGAAGGTTAGGGTAGCCAATGGAGGGATTATGTGGAGTAAAATTTTTTGCCCCAACGTAATCTGGCAAATGCAAGGTGAAGTCTTCAAATTTGATTTGCGATTAATGAAGGTTGGAGGTTGTGATATGGTGTTAGGAATGGATTGGATCGACATGATAGCACCCATGGTTATAAATACTAAGCCTCATAGTGTGTCTTTCATGAAAGGTAGCCGAATGGTGACATTGGTTGGATATCCAGATTCACAATCCATGGCTAAAATGGATTCAAGGTTAGTTTATAGGCTGCTTAACAGAGCTGGCTGTAATTGGGTGGCTCAAACATGTTACTTGGAATCAGTAGAACCAAATGAAGAATTGGTTCCAGCTCTTGTGAAAGACATTTTGTCTAAGTTTACTGTTGTTTTTAATGAGCCTACTGCATTACCTCCGGCTCGATCGTGTGACTATGCCATTGAGTTAGTTCCTGGTGCAAAGCCTGTTAATCAGAGGCCCTACAGGTATTCACATGAGCTGAAAGACGTCATTGAGAGAATCATCCAAGAAATGTTGGAGGCAAAACAGTAACTACCAGTACTTCTCCTTTTTGTTCACCTGTGATTCTTGTCAAGAAGAAAGATTCAACATGGAGATTATGTGTTGATTATCGGAGGCTTAACGACATTACCATTAAAAACAAGTATCCCATTCCTGTAGTAGAGGATTTACTTGATGAGCTTAATGGCGCTCATTATTTTTCTAAGTTGGATCTACGTTCAGGTTACCATCAGATACGCATGAAAGCGGGTCATGAACACAAGACGGCATTCAAAACTCATCATGGGCTGTGGGAATTTACTGTGATGCCGTTTGGGCTTACAAATGCGCCGGCGACCTTTCAAGCACTCATGCACCAAATTTTTGGGCCTCACCTAAGGAAGTTCGTCTTGGTTTTCTTTGATGATATTTTGGTTTATAGTGCGTCGTTCAAGGAGCACTTGGACTATCTAAGAGAGGTTTTTGGACTGTTAGCTAAACATCATTTGTTTGCCAAACGGTCTAAATGCAGTTTTGACCAAACTCGAGTGGAATACTTGGGCCATGTCATCACAAAGGATGGGGTCAGAACTGACAGTGCAAAAATAGAGGCCATGGTGAATTGGCCTAAGCCCAATTGCATCAAAGGGCTGCAAAGTTTTTTTGGGATTAACGGGTTATTACCGCAAGTTCATTCAGAACTATGCAGTAATCAGTAAACCATTAACCATGTTACTAAAGAAAGGGGGTTTTGTGTGGAATGAGGGAGCAACACATGTGTTTGAGGCTTTGAAGTTAGCTATGACCCAAGCACCAGTATTAGCATTACCCGACTTTAAGTTACCATTTGTGGTCGAAGTAGATGCTAGTGGTCTGGGAGTAGGAGTTGTTCTGTCTCAAAACAACAAGCCAATTGCTTTCATGAGTCAGGCTTTGTGTCAAAAACACCTGGGGCTTTCAACATATGAGAAGGAATTAATTGCCCTTCTTTTAGCAGTTGAAAAATGGAGACATTACCTTCAACCCAGTCACTTTATCATCCGGACGGACCATTTTAGCTTAAAATTCCTCAAAGATCAACGCATCACTACATCATGACAACACAAAGGAGTGACAAAATTGATGGGCCTAAGCTATGAAATACTCTACAGGCAAGGGAAAGAGATTTTAGTAGCAGATGCGTTGTCTCGAAGGGAAGAGGAAACCAAATAGGTTAACCAAGAAGTAGAAGCTTTGTGTTTGGGCCTAAGTGTGATTCAACCCAAATGGGTACAAGAAGTGATAGAAAGCTATGAAGGTGATCAAGAGGCTCAAGAACTAATCACAAAGCTCAGCTTAGACTCCAAGGCAGTACAAGATGTGTCACTACAGTCAGGACTGCTAAGGTTCCAAGGAAAATTATGGGTGGGAAAACAGTTAGGCCTCGGGGAAAAATTGATTCATGATATGCATTAGACCTCATGGGAAGGGCACTCTGGAATTCATGCCACATATCAATGACTTAAGGCACTTTTTTACTGGCCAAAGATGATTAAAGATGTGAAAATAATGGTACAAGAATGTGAAGTCTGCCAAAGGAACAAAGATGAGAGTGTAGCCTACCCTGGATTGCTACACCCTTTACCTATTCCGGAAAGAGCTTGGGAAGGGATTACCTAAATCACAAGGAAAGGAAGTCGTTCTAGTGGTGATTGATAGGTTTACAAAATATGCGCATTTCATTGCATTAACTCATCCGTATAATGCTACTCAAATTGCTCAATTATTCCTTGATCATGTCTGCAAATTACATGAAGTACCGTCCTCAATTGTTTCTGACAGAGACCCAATTTTTGTGAGCCTATTTTGGCAAGAACTTTTCAAAAACCTGCAGGTTCAGTTGAAATTGAGCTCGGCATATCATCCCCAAACCGACGGTCAAACAGAAAGGTTGAATCAATGTTTGGAGTCTTACCTCCGATGCATGACTGGGCAAAGGCTTAAGGAATGGGGCAAATGGTTATCTCTGGCAGAATTTTGGTACAACACGAGTCATCAGTCCACAATCAATATGACTCCTTTCAAGGCTCTATACGGGTATGATCCACCCCAGCCAACCTTCGAGCTGATTGCATAATCCAAGGTTGAATCCGTGGATCAATTGCTGAAAGAAAGACAGATAATAAGCAAACAACTGAAGGAAAATTTGATTAAGGCTCAGGCACGAATGAAGCAATACGCTGATAGCAAAAAAAGTGAGCACACCTTTGAAGTAGGCGATTTAGTCTTCATCAAGTTATAGCCTTATCGCCAATCTTCAGTGGCTGTGAGAAAGAACCTAAAGTTGTCCTCCAAGTTTTTTGGTCCCTATCCGATTATCAAAAAGATTAGTTCTGTGGCGTATGAGCTCTAGTTATCCGTCGAGTCTCGAATCCACCCAGTTTTTCATGTTTGTCAACTGAAGAAGAAATTGGGTCCAAAAGATTTTTTCATAAAGGAACCACCTTTGAGCACGCCTGAATGTCAGTTAGTGGCAGAACCAATGGCTATACTTAACCGGAGAATGGTGAAGAGGAACAATCAAGCTGTTACGCAAATCTTGGTGCAATGGGCCAATCTGGCTCCAGAGGATGCAACTTGGGAGGATTATTCCTTTATCACTTCCCAATTCCCTGAATTTCAACCTTGAAGATCAAGGTTCTCGAAGGAAGGTGGGATGTTGTGGAACGGGATAGTTCAGAAAATGAAATTGGGAAACTTGGTTACTGATTGGAAAGAGGCTAATTGCAAAATAGCTTAGTATATTAGCACTTAAGTGCCTTGAGTTTTATTTGTTTAGAGTTTTATCCAAGTAGAGTAGCTTTTATCTTTGAAAGACACATGTCCATTCTTATCCCTTTGTATCCGTTAGCATAGGACCACCTCTGTTCATTTCTCATTGGTTGTCTAGGTGGTCACAGCTGTAGGACCCTTGCCTTAATTAGCCCAGCAGCATCTTTGTAAAGATCCATTGAAGAATGAAAAATCTTATTTAATCTTCTTACTTAATTCTGCAAATTTTCCTTTTCTGTTCTTTCTTAGCTAAATCTCTACATATCGGTAATTAGGAATTTGCTCTTCCAGAGGACACTATATTGGAAAAGAAAATCATCACTACCAGGCGTGGTATCCGAGAATTGTATCGCATCAGAGTAAAGGGTCAACACCCCAAGGCAGCTAAATCGTTCCCAAAAGAAACTGGACAAAAACAGTTTCCTGATCTTCGGTTATAAAGAACCAACATGAGCTGGTTCTTACGGAAGAAGTGAATAATGGTGGTAATGGATATGCGACATGTTAGAGGACGGTTATAGGAGATCTTACTATTATTTAAATCCCACTTTTGCCATTTTGTATCCCATCTGGAAAAAAACTCAAGAATACTTCTTACTAAGCAAAATAAAGATCTCAAGGAAGAAGCAATCTCAATAAGAATTAATTATCTTGGCTTTCTCTGCATCTTATTTTCTCTTTTAATGTTATTATCTACTTTTATATTCGAGATAGTGAATCAAATTGATTGCTTGTGGTCTTAAAATATAAATTTAATGATTTGGCCTTTAAATCTAGTTTAAGGTTAATGACTTTTCTAATCTCGTCTAGCAACTGCTTTTCTCTACCTTGCTGCTCCCTGTCCAGAGGGGCCTGCTCTTTTTCTCTCAACTTCAAATCCACTCTCCCGTCTTCTTCAAAAAGTGACAAGAAAAAAAAAGGCATAAAAGTCTTAAATTTTGTAAATGTTCGAACTAGTTAGGTTACACATGTGATAATTGAAATTTGATATAATTGTTGCTCATTGATCGAAACCAGCCACGCAGTGACTCAACTTATTTGAGTAAATTTTATGTATGGCCATCTAACTTTTAGCTTCATTACACAAAAGTCACTATTCTTTTTTTTGTCACACAAAAGTCATTTAACTTTGCTCCAGTTATCACAAAAATCATTTTGGCCGAATTTGACAAAGTTCCCACCTGAAAAGTGACGTGGCAACCTTAATTAGTGTTTTATATTGATTAAGCAAGTTAAATATGGTATTAACTCATGCCTTGCCCATAAAATACTTGACCCAGTTGCCCGAATGGAGCTCATTTTTCTCCATACTCTGCACCTGTCGTGATTTATCTATGCCTTGACCCATTTTAAGTGCAACTTCTCTTCGATGCACCAACAGCAGCAGCTTCAGAAACTTCATCACAAATAGCAGTTCCAGAAACTTCAGCACACATAGCAACTCCAAGTTCTGCAATAGAACCAGTACACATAGCAGTTGGGTCAAGTATTTTATGGGTCAAGGCATGAGTTAATACTATATTTAACTTGCTTAATCAATATAAAACACTAATTAAGGTTGCCACGTTACTTTTCAGGTGGAAACTTTATCAAATCCGGCAAAATGATTTTTGTGATAACCGGAACAAAGTTATATGACTTTTGTGTAACAAAAGAAAGAATAGTGACTTTTGTGTAATGAAGCTAAAAGTTAGATGACCATACATAAAATTTACTCCAACTTATTCTAATCCACCTCACTCAAACTACTCTATAGGTTATAAAGTTCTTTCCAAGGCATTAATTTTATAAATATTGTCTATATCGTCTTGCTAGCCTTCTTTCTTCGTAACTGTCTCTTTCAATTTGCTTAGTGATTATGATAATAAGATTATAATAATAATAATAATAATAATAATAATAAATGATACAAGAAGTATGAAGTAGAATCAAACAATACGTAGATTAGATACCAAGTGTTTGATCGACTATATATACGTAAACATGACATAGTCCGATCTGTTTATAAATAAATTTACTTTCGGGTTTACATCGGAATTAGTTGTTTATTTTTTGGACATTTAACACTTTAAATTGGATAATGCACATGGTAAGCAAGGAGCGACAAAATCATGTAAAGGTGTATTTAAGTTTCCATTGACATTGGACAACATATTGTTAAGACCCGAATTATTGATATGAAATTATGGAGTTTCAATTTGGAATACCAACTCCTAACTATACATTTAAGGAGAAAACTAGGGAGAAATTCAAAAATAGCCAGATTTATAAGTGGTCATTCAAAAATAGCCAAAGTTTCAAAAGTAATCGAAATATAGCCACTTTTCATGTAAAGATAAATCTGAACGAAAACACTATCCAAAATCCTGAAAATACTCCAGCATAATATACGGGAGTTCCAGCATAAGTATACTTGAACTCCAGCATATTATAATGGAGTTCCAGCATAAGTATACTGCACCTCCAGCCTAATATACTGGAGTTCCAGTATAATATACCGGTCAAGTATAATATGCTGGAAGTTCATACACAGGTGCTCCAATCTCCAGTATATTATGCTGGAACTTTTCGCTTGTTGGAGTTCCAGCATAATATGCTGGAAGTTCGTACACATGTGCACCGATCTCCAGTATATTATGCTGAACCGCTCCCTGTTGCAGCAAAATAGTGGCTATTTTTCAATGACTTTGCAAACGCTTGCTAATTTTGAATGACCAATCTGAAAACTGGCTAGCCCGCGCTATTTTTACAAAAAACTACTCTCTATAGCCCCTCAAATTTTAATAGCCCATGTATTTTCTCACTTACATGAAATGGCCCTTCGGCCCAAACATATTACATCTAATAGCCCAAAATGTCTATTTTGTATAGCGACAGTCTATTTTGTATATTATTTGTATAGTGACAGTCTATTTTGTATATTTTTTATATAGTGATAGTCTATTTTGTATATTTTTTGTATAGTAACAGTCTATTGTATATAAATTGTATAGTGACAGTCTATTTAGTATATTTTTTTATAGTGACAGTCTATTTAGTATATTTTTTTGTATAATGACAGTATATTTTGTATAGTGATAATCTATTGTATATATTTTGTATAGTGATAGTATATTGTATATAAATTGTACAGTGACAGTCTATTTTGTATATTTTTGTATAGTGACAGTCTATTTTGTATATATTTTGTATCCGAGCACTTTTATCTATCCAACGTGTATAGACTGTTGTATGATGTATAAAAGTATATATATTATTTTTTTTACCTTAACCTTATCTATCCAACGTGTATAGACTATTTTTTATAGAAAATTTTAATTATGAAGCTGCTGACATTTCTATTAAAACAAAAATCAAAGAACGGTAATGAACAAAAACAGTAGGTCCAACTCACAATAATAAGGCCAAGGATGTTTAACATGTTCAGGTCACATTCGACCGGCTACTCGTTCATGGTACCGGGAGAGAATTTGGACCGGTACACTCTTAGATTACCGGAGAATGTTAGAAAGAGGTAATGAACCGGGCACTACTGAACCGGACAAAGAGTTGTGCAGCCACTGTACCAAAATATGGTAGCACTAGAACAGGGTATAGAACCGCAACCGGAGAGGGAAGAAATATCCCTCTATCTCTCAGAATATCCGTCTGCAACACAAACAAGAATCCTATCACAAGCCATTTCTTCAGGCTTTGGTGCTTCATCAACAAAAGTGTTACATCCCATATTTTCGTACTTAAGAGTACGTTGTAAGTCAATTGATGTAAGCTCAGAAATGAAATCATCTTTGAAAAAAATTTATAAGTGAGTAATCATGTTACCGTGGAAGTTAATAATATTTAAGATCATGAAAAACAAGTACCAAGATGATCGGAAGGCTTAGAAGCTAAACAAATTGAATAAGATAAGTTTTGTCGAAAGTCGACAAGTTTGGTGTTACACCTTATGCGTTCTAAGGTGACGTATAATGAATATGAGACTTGTTAATCATGATTGAACGAGCGTAAAGTAATAATATGACTATATATGATGTTTGGACATAAAATATAAAGCTTGGGAAAAATTGGATTTAACTTACGGAAAAATCGAGTTAAGATTTGCCTTGTAACGAGTTGATTTGAGAAATTAAATTCGTAAGCTTTATGATGTCATTTTGGGACATATATCATATCAAAATGAAGGTCTTGGAACCTAGTTTTCAAAGGTCCAAACCATTTATTCATACGACATCGGGGTAGAGAAATATGGATTTTTAAAGTAAGGGTCACCAAGTCACGTTGCCACACTTCGGAGAAACTGGCAGGTTTATAGGACCCAATATATTGAGAGTTACATGGAGATACTTATGTGGAATTAAAGTCTATGTGTCTAGTTTCCAACTCTGCAAACTGTTTGTCAATACGATATCTGAGAAGAGAGATACAAGTGTCTAACGTGGTACTGCTCAAGCTGCCAAGCAGGAAGCTTACCCACCTGCTTGGAGAATTGAGGCGGTGGGCTTATAAGTTATTTTTATCCATTATATTTCGTCAATATCCAGAGATCAATTACTGCAAAACACTCTCAAACTCTGAAAGAACTTGTCCAAGGTTCCAAGAACTAAACTCAAGAGAAATCAACTCAAATCCTCATCAAAGGTGTTAAAGACTACAAGAGAATACTTCTATGATGTTGTGGTGTGATTGAGGTCTATTGTGAGCTAAGTAGAGATGGGGTTTCGAGTTGTTGCTGCTTTCCAAGGTATGTATAGCACATTCTTGATTGTGCCTAAGGTTAATCTTGTGTTTGTTGTGTTGTTTGAGTGAAAACCCATAAGATGCACTTGAAGGAACATGGGATACGCTTGTCTTTTTGGTTGGACTGTTTTGTGGTTAAAAATATGGTTTGTGGTAGCTGAAAATTGTGAGAAATAATTTGATAATGTTGTGTCTACTGTTGTTAAGCTTTCCTAGGTGTTAATTAAGTTGATTGAAGAAGAAAAGATGAAAAACAAGTGATTGACGATAAAAATTAAGGTGCTAGACGTATGAGGCTATTTTGGAAGGCATTTTGTGGTGGTTTTAAACTAGAAATAATATGGTACATATAAGTATGATGCTCTGAAGGTTATAAAATAATTTATGGAATAAGATTTGGATTCAATTTATATCTTGCTATGAGTAAAAGAAACGAGCTTGCCGCTCAATATGATTGTTAAGATAATCGGAGAAACTCATATTGGATTATATTGTTGTTGTTGCTGGTGTTGGACATAGTTGTTGTTGTTGGGTTGTTGTTGACCCTTAGTGGTCTTTGGGATGTATTAAAAATAGGGGAGTTGCTACCCGATTTTCTTTAAGTCATGCGACTAGCCAAAATCGATGGTATGGCATTATATGTTAACGGCAATATCATTTCACTTGCTGTAGATGCAAGAAGTTGTGTTGAGCTTGGTTGAGTAATAAGGAAGAGATAATACAAGTATGTTAAGGCTATCCCTTTCTTTCTTTTTGGCATGATAATACATCACGAACGAAACGAGCAAATGCACAACTTCCATAAATGACTCTATTCATAGAAATACTAGAGATGCCTATGTTCTTGATTCCCCATATATGTTATTATTCTATCGTCTGTTCATGGGTCTCACAAAATACGTAAATTGACAAAGTTTTTTTATGATGTTAATCAGAGGCATAATGGTCTTATGACGTGCCAAGAGATTTTATTAACGTATTTCATATATATTTCATGCATTTATACATGCACATTGACCCATGACCAGATGGCGTTATATACGCGTACATATATATATTTATATGTATATGAGATATGGGAAAGGTTATGGCGTTATATAAGCACCACCACCTGATCAGCTGGTATACGTTGATGGATTTTGCCCACAGTGGCCAAGATGATATGATGGGATGCCCTCAGAGGCTTGATGATGTTATGAACACATGTACCTATGCACGACATGACATTCATACCGGTATGCATGACACTATAAGTATGCACGACATGACCTGCACATGATGTTTATTGACCTAGAGAAAGCGTATGACAAGGTTCCTAGAGAGGTTCTCTAGAGAAGCTTGGAGGCAAAAAGCATGTCGGTTCCCTACATTATGGCGATTAAGGACAAGTATGATGGGGCAAAGACTTGGGTTAGGACAGTAGGAGGCGACTCTGAGGATTTTTCGGTTGTTTTGGGGTTACACCAAGGTTCTGCGCTCAGCCCGTTCTTATTCGCCCTGGTGATGGACGCGTTAACACACCACATTCAAGGAGATGTGACATAGTGCATGCTATTTGTCGATGACATAGTTCTGATTGATGAGTCGTGAGTCGATGTTAACGAGAGGCTGGAGGTTTGGAGACAGGTTCTTGAATCTAAGGGTTTCAAGCTTAGCAGGACGAAGATGGAATACCTAGAGTGTAAGTTCAGCGCTGAGCAGGGGGAAGTGGGCGTGGATGTGAGGCTTGAATCACAGGTCATCCCGAGTAGAGGCAGCTTCAGGTACCTTGCGTCGGTTATCCAGGGGGGAGGGGAGATTGACGAGGATGTCACACACCGTATTGGAGTAGGATGGATGAAGTGGAGGTTAGCATCTGGAGTATTGTGTGACAAGAGAGTGCCACTGATACTCAAAGGTAAGTTCTATAAAGCAGTGATTAGACCGGCCATGATGTAGGGGGCTGAGTGTTGGCCTGCTAAGAAGTCACATATCCAGAAGATGAAGGTAGCAGAAATGAGGATGTTGAGGTGGATGTGCGGGCATACTAGGATGGATAAGATTAGGAATGATGATATTCGGGAGAAGGTGTGCGTGGCTCCCATTGATGACAAGATGCGGGAAGCGAGGCTCAGATGGTTCGGGCATGTTCAGAGGAGAAGCCCGGATGCTCCGGTAAGGAGGTGCGAATGGCTGGTTGTGGAGGGCACGAGAAGAGGTAGGGCGGCCTAAGAAGTATTGGGGGGAGGTGATCAGGAAGGATATGGCGAGGCTTCAGATTTCCGAGGACATGGCACTTGATAGGAACATGTGGAGGTCGAGTATTAGGGTTGTAGGTTAGGAGGTAGTTGAGTCTTGCCTTATGTCATAACTTTGTGAGACTAGTTTGGTAGGGATACTATTTCGCTTTTGCTTTGCATCTTTCTTCTGGATTTCATGTTGTTCCTATTTTTCCTATTATTTCTATGGTGTTACTGATATTGTCTCCTTTTATCTTTTTGTCCTCTTGAGCCGAGGGTCTTTCGGAAACAGCCTCTCTACTCCTTTGGGTAGGGGTAAGGTCTGCGTACACACTACCCTCCCAGACCCTACTAGTGGGATTTCACTGGGTCGTCGTTGTTGTTGTTGTTGTTGTTGTTATGTGCCTTACATACTCAATACATTATTCGTACTGACGTCCCTTCTGCCTGGGGATGCTGCATTTCATGCCCGCAGGTCCTGATAGACAGGTCGAGAGTCCTCCAAGTAGGCTATCAGCTCAGCGGAAGATATTGGTGCGCTCCATTTGCTCCAGAGTTGCTGTTTTGGTCAGTATGATTTAGACGCGTATTGTTTGGTATTGGCGGGGCCCTGTCCCGACCTTTATGATAAGTATGTACTCTTAGAGGCTTGTAGACAGATATCATGTATACGGATACTTGTATGGCCTTGTCGGCCTATATTTCGAGTATATAAAGAATCATGCCGGCCTTATAGGTGCCTTATAGGCCCGTACTTCATATGTATAAGCTTGTATTCCCTCATGCTTTACTCTGGTTCATTTACCTATGATAGAATGATATGAAAGACACGTTATGTTGGTACTAGGTTGAGTAAGGTACCGGGTGCCCGTTGCGGCCCATAGGTTTGGGCCGTGACAAAAGTGGTATCAGAGCAGTTCTGTCCTAGGGAGTCTACAAACCGTGTCTAATAGAGTCTTGTTTATGGGTGTGTTGTGCACCTCAATTATAAGCAGAAGGCTACAGGGCATTTAGGACTGCCACTCTTTCTTCTTACTCTAGATCGTGTGGTACATCTTAGTTGTGTGAACTCAATTTCCTAAACCCTATCTTATTCATAATACAACGATGCCTACATTTAGAAAGACGGTTGGTAAGGGATTGCACGTAGTTATGGAAGATTTGAGTCAGAGGAACTTGATTCTGCATGATGCTTATAATGAGTAAATGTAAGGTCTTTAGCAGATCATGTGTGTACTAAGACATGTAAGCTTCTTGTTGAGGAGCCCTAAGGCATGAATATTTATTCACCCATATGGTGAAAAGCAACAAGAAAATCAGAAGGTACAAGTTTCAACAAGTAGAAGAAGCAAGGTGAAGAAGGGTACAAGGTACCCAGGTAGTAAAGATGAACATTATCTACAATTCAGGAAGAGAGATATAAGCATTTTGAGTTACCTTCAACAGTAATAGAGGTATGTACAATTGGCCACATCGATCTTAGTTATGCCCTATGGGAGCTAACATATATGGTTTAAGAGAAGGACGGGGTATCAGGACCCAGCTGGGGTTAGAGTAACCCAAAATGATGGATGGATTGTTTGCAGTTGACATTTCCAAAGGATATTGCAAATGTGCTAATAGATCTCCTTGTGAGACACCCAGATGGTGCACTCTAGAATAGTACAGCTAGATATGAGTACTACAAAGATAGGCATTGGAAGCCTTGAAGGCTCATCGATGATGTGGGAAGACGCCAAAGATGAAGAGGTAAAACATCTATAGGTAGATCGTCGTAGCGCTTAATCTTAGTACTCCCCTAAAGGGGGAAATATTGAATGTTGTGGCATTAAGTCAGAATTAAGCAGTTTTAGTAATTTTGGAATGGTGAAGGAAGAATGCGATAACAAAAATAAGAAAAGGGATGAGATTGCACTTACCCAAATCCTACTGATATGCTACGATTCCAAAACATTATGCAAACGCGACGTCAAGGAGAGGAAGTAAGGGTTCCTGCCCGGGATGTTATTGATAAATAAGGGGCCAGTGCGAGAGGTAAGTTAAGATAAAGGAGATAACCCAAGAAATATTATACAGAATATTGATATGAGAATGGACCAACGAGTAGTTAGCAACTAATTAAGGAAGAGCCTAGTTACAGCTAAACAAGGGGATACAGAAAAATCAATAGATCGTGCAAGATAAACATATTAAATCTCAACATGGGGAATTTAGTCTCGTCGATATGACATCGTAACCTTGAGAAATATTAAGATACGAGTTGGGGTAGTTAAAGGTACTGTATGAGTGTTATGGAGATATTTAAGTGGAATTAAAGCTCTATGTGTCTAGATTCCAACGCTGCAAACCTTTTGTCAATACAATATAGGAGTAGAGAGATAAAAGTGTCCGAAGTGGTACTGCTCAAGCTGCCAAGCAGGCAGCTTACCCACCTGCTTGGAGAATTGAGGCGGTGGGCTTATAAGTTGTTTTTATCCATTATATTTCGTCAATATCCATAGATCAATTACTGCAAAACACTATCAAACTCTCAAAGAACTTGTCCAAGGTTCCAAGAACTAAACTCAAGAGAAATCAACTCAAATCCTCATCAAAGGTGTTAAAGACTACAAGAGAATACTTCTATGATGTTGTGGTGTGATTGAGGGCTATTGTGCGCTAATTTGAGATGGGGTTTCGAGTTGTAGCTTCTGTCCAAGGTATGTATAACATATTCTTGATTGTTCCTAAGGTTAATCTTGTGTTTGTTGTGTTGTTTGAGTGAAAAACCATAAGATGCACTTGAAGGAACATGGGATACAGTTGTCTTTTTGGTTGGACTATTTTATGGTTAAAAATATGGTTTGTGGTGGCTGCAAATTGGGAGAAATAATTTGATAATATTTTTTATGTTGTTGTTAGGCTTTCCTAGGTGTTAATTAAGTTGACTGAAGAAGAAAAGATGAAAAACAAGTGATTGACGATAAAAATTAAGGTGCTAGATGTATGCGGCTGTTTTGGAAGGCATTTTGTGGAGGTTTTAAACTATACATAATATGGTACATATAAGTATGATGCTCTGAAGGCAATAAACTAATTTATGGAATAAGAGTTGGATTCAATTTATATCTTGTTATGAGTAAAAGAAACGAGCTTGCCGCTTAATATGATTGTTAAGATAATCGGAGAAACTCATATTGGATTATATTGTTGTTGTTGTTGGTGTTGGTTATAGTTGTTGTTATTGGGTTGTTGTTAACCCTTAGTGGTCTTTGGGATGTATTAAAAATAGGGGAGTTGCTGCCCGATTTTCCTTAAGTTATGCGACAAGCCAAATACGATGGTTTGACATTATATGTTAACGGCAATATCATTTCACTTGTTGTAGATGCAAGAAGTTGTGTTGAGCTTGGTTGAGTAATAAGGAAGAGATCATACAGGTATGTTAAGGCTATCCCTTCTTTCTTTTTGGCATGATAATACAACACGAACGAAACGAGCAAATGCACAACTTCCATAAATGAATCTATTCATAGAAATACTAGAGATGCCTATGTTCTTGATTCCCCATATGTCTTATTATTCTATCGTCTGTTCATGGGTCTCAGAAAATACGTAAATTGATAAAGTTTATTTCATGATGTTAATCAGAGGCATAATGGTCTTATGACGTGCCAAGAGATTTTATTAACGTATTTTATATGCATTTCATGCATTTATACATGCACATTGACCCATGACCAGATGGCGTTATATCCGCGTACATATTTGTATATATATGTATATGGGATATGGGAAAGGTTATGGCGTTATATACGCACCACCACCTGATCAGCTGGTATACGTTAATGATTTTTCCCACAGTGGCCGAGATGATATGATGGGATGCCCTTAGAGGCTTGATGATGTTATAAACACATGTACCTATGCACGACATGACATTCATACCCATATGCATGACACTATAAGTATTTCATGATTTACAGAGTTATCTAGACTTACAGGTTGAGTCACTTACTCTATATTTCTTCCATGTCTTTTATGTGATTGCTTATGTGCCTTACATACTCAGTACATTATTCGTACTGACGTCCCTTCTGCCTGGGGACGCTGCGTTTCATGCCAGCAGGTCCTGATAGACAGGTCGAGAGTCCTCCAAGTAGGCTATCAGCTCAGCGGAAGATGTTGGTGCTCTCCATTTGCTCCGGAGTTGCTTGTTTGGTTAGTATGATTTAGACGCGTATTGTTTGGTATGGCGGGGCGTTGTCCCGACCTTTATGATAAGTATGTACTCTTAGAGGCTTGTAGACAAATGTTATATATACGAATACTTCTATGGCCTTGTCGGCCTATGTTTCGAGTATATAAAGAATCATGCCGGCCTTATAGGCCCGTACTTCATATGTATAAGTTTGTATTCTCTCATGCTTTACTCCGGTTCATTTACCTATGATAAAATGATATTAAAGATACGTTATATTGGTACTCGGTTGAGTAAGGTACCGGGTGCCCGTCGCGGCCCATCGGTTTGGGTCGTGACAAAAAAGATTGATCAAAGGGTCGTTATTCCCTTTATTTGATGGGCAAACAAATTCCCACCATTTATCCACCATTGCTTTTCTTGGATCTTGAACCTCTATACCATTAGATTTTTCTCCCTAGAAATATGGACTAATCATGAGCATCCCAGAAAACTTCATTCCTAGTGCTTCGCCTGATTTTCCAGCTGTGATTTCCAGTAATGTGCGGTGAGGGAGCGGAGGAGCATAAAGAAAAATAGCCCTTATTATTGGTTTTAGGCTATGACTTGTATGGGGTCATTTTGTAGCTACCGGGTGATATAGGTTCTGGCCGAGAGGCTACAAATGAATTTTGCTCTTTAAGGAAATCATTACTTCAAATGGAAATGGGCCTTTACTCGATATTGATCTCTGTGAGTAGCCTAATTAAGCACTACGGCCCAGGCGCCCAACATGGTATAAGAGAAGAGAAATTTTCAGAAACCACTATGTTTTAGTAATTATTAGCTTGCTATAACTACCATTTACTAAATTACTTCCTATAGCTATGTTTTCAGTTGTTATAGACTGTATTCGATGTATTTTTGCTACTGTATTCATGAATACAGTAGCAAAATTCGGCGGAAAACAGGGGAGTCCGGCTAAGCAGAGAATGTATTCGACTGTATTCGCTAGCTGTATTCGTGAATACAGTAACGGAATTTGCGAAAAAAAGGTCTTCAGTTGTTTAAAAACGGTAAGTGAATCAATTAAAGCGATAGACTCCTAATATAACTCAACAAAACTCAATTATAACACACAAAATTTGCATTCCCAGTTATAGAAAAGATTCTCAACCGAAAAACACCCCAAAAACATAGCAATCTTCAGAGATTCAGTCCATCCTTTCTTTTTTTAGTGGTGTCTTTACTAAAATATTTTTTAGTGGTATCTTTCCAAATAGATTTATATATTAAAATTATATAATTACATTGAATATAGTTAAATACATAAAATACATTGAATACATGAAGTATAGAAGGTCATCTATAGTGCAAAAATATATGAATACATACTGCAGATATATTTGAATATATATATATATATATATATATATATATATATATATATATATATATATATACACACACACACACACACACACACACATCTGAATACATAAATTATATTAATTAAAAAAAATATATGAATACATTCATGGAATACAACGAGATAGTGAATACAATTAAATACATGAAATACAGCGAGATACATTGAAATACAATGAAAAAAAGACAGTGAATACAATAAAATACATGGAATACATCGAGATACATTGAAATACAATGAAAAAAAAGGTAACACACTCTTCAAGACAAAGCAGCTACTTCTTTTTTTCTTTTGCCATTTTATTTTCGCATTCCTTCACCTTGTCGAAATCTTCTTCTTATAATCTCGTAGAATGAATTTGAATTAGTTGGACTGTGAATTTTGAATAACGAGTAGTTAAGCAAAAATATCACTTCTCTACTTTCCATTCAAAATGGCGTGAATAATATTGGCTCTTAGAGTTTTTCAACTTCAACTATTTTAGATCGTCACGTTTGGAAACCAAATGGTTTTCTAATGTAATCATCACTTCAGAAAAAAGGAGAAGGTATCGCTGGCCAGAGGAGGGGGTTAGGGGTGGCACAACAAGGAAGGGGGAAAATGGTCGCCGGCCGTATCTGTCGTTGGCGGAACACAACCCCCGCTAGGGTTTCTAAAAGCAGGGGAGCAAAAAGACGGGGGAAAAAGAGAAGAAAGAGGAAAGAGAAAGGAGGAGAGGGAAGAGAGATGGAGAGAGAGAAATAATACACAGCGTATTTAATGGATTAAAGGTAGGAAGTGGCCATAAATAGATATTTTGCTATAGAAATTAAAAGGTAGCTATAGGAGATAATTTTTTAAAAGGGTATTTATTTATAATAAATAAGGTATCATCCTTTGCTATAGGAGGTAAAATTTTCTGGCTGTTATCTTTGTCATACTATAACGTAGCTGGATGAGATCAGGATGTTGCATGAATAACAAATGTTTGTTTTTCCCTTTAAACTACTGGAATATATTGTCCTTGTAACCATGCTAAGCAATTTCGTATTTCCAGATTTTGTTATTGCCCTTTGTTTGACCAAAAAAATAATAATATTTGGTTAAACTAATTAATCAGTTATTAAGAAGGTTTAATCCTAGTTAAAGTTGGTAACTTCAGATATTGATTTGAAAGTACGAACCGTATGAGCAGTGAAGAAATGGAATTAATATGCTAGCAATAAATGTGTCGAATATAATAACGTGTATGGAGTGTCAAGTATTAAATAATAATCAATGGCATTAAATGTAATTAAGGAGGAAGATTCACCCAATATTGAATGAGGTGAATGATTCCTCTCTCTGACAATGATGAATGACATGAATATAAGAGAATGATGAGCACTTTCCCGGATCCGGTGGAAATGAAAATAGAAATCCAAAAAGGTTGAATCTCTCCAGAAAGTTATCCTTTGTATTTATCTAGAGAGCTTACTTTTCAAAAGTGTTCTTATCATCTAAATTTTTTTATGCCTTTTGTCTTATCTCTCATACTATTTATATGGGGTATTTCCAAATAAACCCTGAAAAGTACAAATAGAGAGAATATCTAATAGAACATTCCCTCTGAAGATCCCAAAACAAAACTAGCCGTTACTCCTATCTATGCTGCTCGACCTCGACGAACCGCTCAGCGGCTCGTTCTGTTGATCACTGGTTCACCTCGGCCAAACTGCCCGCGTTGATGTGCAAATCGCTCATGGTAACCATCTCTGCATGCCGAATTTCTTTGGTCTGATTTTAACCCATACACCGTTTTCAAGAATAAATAAAAAAAAATGATTTTTTCATACCTATACAAAATTAAAAACTTTATTACCAAAAATGTCCATGTTTACATAATTACTCGACCTACCCATGGTTGGTCTACAAAATATATACAATCTACCTTAAAAGTCTCCCAAATTCATTATTTGTGCCTTTAATCAAGGGATTTAGTTACACCCTTTTTTCTTTTTTCTCTCCTCTCTCCCCTTTTCTCTCCAAATTGATATATTTAGGAATTTAAAGAATCTTATCCCTCAGGAGGGATTAGATTTAGTCTTAAACTCCCAAATTCATTACTTTCTTTGAATATCCAAGTAGTTGTTTCTGCAAAAACATGTACACACAATTAATTTGCACGGTTTCTGGTCATGATCAACACAGTCGAATTTAGAGTCATTATGTTCAGAATGATTATGATTATACACATATTTTGTTGGTTGGAAAAAAAAGAAAAAATATTATATACATATTTTTAAGAATTGTGTCCATAAGTATATACATGATTTGAATGGATTTCAATTGAACCTGGTATTCAGAATTCTCAGCATAGCTCTTAGGACCATCACCGCCATTCATGTTATATTTGCATGGCAGCTCCTTAATTTTCCCTTATCCATACTTGCTAAGTTTTTTTTTTTGTTTTTAATTAAATTTGGTGGAGAATCTAAAGTTTTAGAGTTTTTTCAAATGCCTCCACTGTTAGTGATTTCGAGACTGAGGGGATCGAGCATGTAAATAGTTGATTTAACCAAATTTAACATATTGACACAAAATATAATAATACAGATTGTTTACATTATTATTCCTACCCAGTTAAATACAACTACAATATCATACAACTTGAATACAATTTTTATTCAAAATTTATATAATATTTCTTTTGCATATTTTGTATATGATTTATACATAGTAAAAATAAATTCCATACAACTAATTATATATTATACAACTTATCTACAACTTTCATACATTATTTCTACCCAGAATATACAACTACAATATCATACCATGTAAATACAATTTTTATACAAATTTTATACAATATGTCTTTTGTATATTTTGTTTCTGATTTATACATAGTAAAAATAAATTTTCATACAACTAGTTATATATTATACAACTTACCTAAAACTTATCTACAACTTATTTACAAATTTCATACATTATTTCTACCCAGTTATATACAATTAGTATCATACCACGTAAATATAATATATATATATATATAAACAACAGAATACAAAGTTTCTACAATTTTACTACAACTGTACTACAATTTCGTAAGTATAATGTATGTCATGTCTTCTTCTTCTTCTTCTTCTTCTTCTTCTTGTTTCAATATGAAATTCAGTCAAAATCAAGTTTAATCTTCACCAAAATACCCTCAAAATTGAGATATAAACTCCAAACCTTATTCCCAATTGTTTGCAACACCCAATCCAAACAAATAATGGTTTTAGAAAACCTAAATTCGAATTCAAAGCTTCAAAGCTTTTTAATGGCTATCAATGGTGGAATTAATGCTCTCTTTTCTTTTGCTTTACACTACTGGAATTAGGGATTGAGAGATAGAGAGAGACGTAGGGAGAATTCCCAATTGTTTGCAACACCACCCAATTCATACAAATAATATTTTTTGAAAATCCAAATTCGAATTCAAAGCTTCAAAGCTTTTTAATGGCTGTCAATGGTGGAATTGCTGCTCTCTTTTCCTTTGCTCTACATTACTGAAATTAGGGATTGAGAGATAGAGAGAGACGTAGTGAGAGAGAGAGAGAGCGCAGGAGAGAGAGAGAGACGGAGAGAGAGCAGGGGGAGAGAGAATAAGGATAGGAAATAATTGATTCCTAATATAAAGGGATACTCATTTAATTCCTAAAGTGTATATAATTGATAAATTTGTATATAGGAGGTAGGTAACTAAATTGAAACTTGAATAGGGAGGGTAATAAAGTTTCCAATAGTGTATAGGTATGTAAAAATTCCATATGTAAAATATTGGTCCACAAATGTGTGAGATAAAAAGAGGCCTCACACAACTAATATTACTTAGTGAGGCACACCATAAAATCAGTCATAAACAATAAGCCGGATCCGCGCTTAAGGGGTGTCAGCGTTCAGCCCAATTACTTTTTCGCCCCTTCCCAGTTCTCTCTATAAAAGCACCTCAATTGATGAATTGCCGCCAAATTGTCCCCTCTCTCCCTCTCGAGAATTTTCTCTCCGCTTCACCCTTCCCAGTGAAAATTTTGCTCCTGCATTTTAACTCTTTGCTACTTAACCTACGCACTGTATTCGCTGCAAATGGAGGCGTTGTTTCCACGCGATCGAGGTGTGCACTTACTATTACGTTTATCTATTCTCTATTTACATTTCCAATGTATTATTATTCTACAGCAAAATTAATTTTCTTATATACAAGCTTACTTTTTTTTTTTGGAAAATCGGATGACATATTTGAACTTTACTTTGATGTGAGAAGATCATAACGATCAGTCGCAGATAAGATCATCAATGCCTGAATTATCAGAAGAGGAAGAGTGTAATGTAAGTACCAAGCTTGCTCGGAATTCAATAACCTTTTTTTAATTTTATTTATTTTTAGTGAAAATTGTTTAGCTGAAAGTAGAATTTAAGGCGTTTCTGTTCTTAGTTATCAATTGAGAAGTAATTTATTACATTTCACAGACAAATTTATGATCAGAGTTTTGTATGCGTGTATGTGTGTGTGTTTTGGAGTCTATAACCTATTTCATTTTGAAAATTGTTTAGCATAAAGCAGAATTGAAACGCATTTGTGCTCTTAGTTATCAGTTGAGACGTAGTTTGATACATTTTAAAGACAAATATGTGATCCGAGTTATGAATTTATATATTTTTTTTGTGCGTGTATGTGTGTGTGTTGTTGTTGTTCATGTTGTTGTTGTGGATAAGGTACTAGGAGAAGCCAATTAAATTACTTGTCAACCAGCTGATTCGTAGATATAAAAATCCAGTTGACGAAGCAGACTTTTGATATGTTTTAATATGTAAAACTTGTATGATATATGCTAATTTAATTTCCGAGCAATTTCAGCCCTTTGGATGCTCCAATGTTATGTTGATAAATAAAACAAAGCATTTAAATGCTGATTGGAACATAGCACAAAAATGATAACTTTCACTTGCATAGTACATTACAATGAACATAAATACAGTATGAAAGTGGTAAGAATCTAGCTCGTGTTATGTGGATTAGGCGCATGTCAAGAATTTAAAACCTGCCTCAGATAAAAGCCTGATAATTAAGTGGAAGTCGACCCATATTTCCACCGAGTTTCAAATCATGTGCGGGCTAGAACTAGCCGACAAGATTTCTCGATTATAAAAAAAAAGGCACTCCCTCAGTTCCAATTTATATAACACTCTTTTCTTTTGTCGGTTCGAGGAAAAATGACACATATCTATATTTAGAAACAACTTAACTTTAAACTTTTCATTTTATCCTTAATGTCATTGGTTTTATAGCCACAAAAATATCATGGTTGATTTAAGACCACAAGTTTCGAAGGTTCTTCTTTCTTTTTTAAACTTCTTGTTCGGTCATACAGGTTCATATAAAATGAAGTAGAGGGAGTAGTATATTTTAGTGAGAACTTTGTTATTTATTGATTTCAAATGATTTTCTTAAACGATATGAATTGATTTTTTTACTACCAATCACGTGGAGAGTTGAAACTCATTGTGTTCTATATCCATTCAATTTCAAGACTTTGAATGTGTGTTAATGATTCTTTTTGATGTTCAAAAGAATCATGCCTTTTATTTTTTGGAGCAAAAGTGTTGGTGTTTCAATTCTCATAGGCAAAATGTGTTTTACCTCACTTTTTGAAGTTTTACTATAGAAACTCCTCTAGACGTATATAACTTTTGCTGGTTGCGGCTTATAATGCAGGTTTATATGGCATGTGTTATGCATGGACACAGGTGAGCTCCTTGATTCTCTTGCTCTTGATTGGTGACATTGACAGACATTATTAGAATGTTCGTAGTAACTTGTCACGATCCGAAATCCCAACCGCGGGGCCGTGATGGCCCCTAATGTTCACTTGCGAGGCAAGCCAACATTAGCTACACACTATTCATTTTAACAATTTTAAAAGCAGATAAATAAGAAATAAAAACTGTAGAACTTCAAAATAGATATAATAAATCCCAATACGCCGTCTAGTCAACTACCGAAATCTGGTGTCACAGTTACATGAGCTACTAAAAGTGCTACAACCAATGTCTGAATGAAAATACAACTGTTTGAATTAAATTAAACAGAACAAAAGACTGCTAGGACCAACACAAGAATCTGCACAAGAAGTGCAAAAGTGTAGTATGAGTACAACCGACCCATGCACTCCGTAAGTGCCGATTCTAACCTCGACGAAGTAGTGACGAGGCTATAACAAGGCACTCACTATAAATCTATACGAGTATAAGTAAAAACAGTAACAAAAATAGAGGAAACTACAATTGACATAAAATCGGAACAATAGATACACAATAGAGGGCCCCAGAATAACATATATGCTCAACTTCTCAATACAACACAGATATGGAACCAACAGTTAAAAACATGCAGTATGTCTTCTCCGTTGCGACGCGCAACCCGATCCACAAATATAAATATAAATATCGTTGCGTGCAACCCGATTCCATACAATAATACCAATATCCATTGCGGCGTGCAACCCGATTCCTCACAATATAAAATAAATGCACAAACTACAGCCAACTACGACATACCTCACAATAAAAACGCAATAAGGGAATTACATAATTAAAGACATAAAACGGATAAAAGTAGCTATCTAACAGCACACAAGGTCATAAAGCAAGTAAAAGCAGTCAATAAATAAAGACACAGATACATGGAGACAAATAGCAAATTAAGGCATGTAACGAAATAAACCCATGAATTTAGCAAGTAAGGGCAAGTAATAATTAAAGCATTTAACAAGTACTAACATGGATTAAATAAAGGCATTAAATAGTTGAAGGCAACAAATAAATATCCCAACCCGCATGCTTAACCCATGACTACGTATATACACTCGTCACCTTGCATATACGCCGTTCCCACACATAAATCAAGTAGCAAATAAACCAATGAAGTCCGAATTCCCTCAAGTTATCAATCACGACTTTTCCTTTAGAATAAGCCTCCAAACCAAGCAAATCTAGCCAAATATAGTTCAAACACTTTAAAATAAGCTTTAGAAACTACCAACGAGTGTAAAAGATTCAATCTTTAATAAAATTGGAAAAAGTCAACAAAACTCAACCTCGGGCCTGCTCGGTCAAAATTCGAGATTCAGTCCAAAACCCGATTACCCATTCACCCCCAAGCCCGGTTATGTGATTTGTTTTGATATCCGACCTCAGTTTGAGGTCTAAATCTCAATTTTTCAAAATCCCTAAATTCTACCCAAAACCCCTAATTTCTACCATGAAACTCATAGATTTAAGGTTAAAAATCAATGGGTGTTCATGTAAATACATCAAAACTAGTTAAAAAGCATTTACCAATAAAGTTGGGGTGAAAATCTCTTTAATAGTTTCTCTAGTCCGAGTTCTAGGTTTCAAAACTGGTGTAGAATGGCAAATCCCGACTTAGAGTTTTTATTTAACTAGGTGTCAGGTGCTCTTCGCGTTCGCGAAGTGCACAGGCCTGCTGGCCTTTGCATTCGCGAAGGCACTTCCCAGCCAAGCCTACGCGTTCATGTCCATGTGTCGTGTTCGCGATGAAGGACCGTCTCTCCTCCCAGTATTCCCCAAGCCTACGCGTTCGCGTGAGGCCTTTCGCGTTCGCAAAGGGCAGTCCCCTCAAGCCCTCACGTTCGCGATCCACTTCTCGGGTTCGCGTAGAGTACCAGCCCCAGCCCAAATTTTTCCCCTAGAGGCTTCGCGATGGAGAACACAAGAAGAAAAACCAGCAGTTCAACAAGTCCAGAAATGGTCCGAAACCAATTCGAAACTCACCCGAGCCCTCGGGCTCCAATCCGAACATTCACATAAATATAATAACATCATACAAACTTGTTCACTACCTCAAATCATCAAAATAACATCAAATAACAAGAATCAAATGTTAAAACTCAAGGATTTCAACTTGAAAACTCATTTTTCACAATCCTTCACAAAATGCGCCGGAACGCGCTCGGGTCACCCCGGACCCCAACCGAATGTGCTTACAAGTCCAAAAACATCATACGAACCTACCGGAATCGTCAAAACACCGATCCGAGGTCGTTTACCAAGAACGTTGACCGCGGTCAACTCTAGTGGTTTTTAAAGCCAAAATCATTTGTTTTTAAACTGTAAAACTTTCCGTAAAACAACACGGACCACGCAAGCAAGTCATATAACATCAAATGAAGCTATGAGAGGCCTCGGAACGCGAAATAAGGGCTAGTACTCAAAACTGACCTATCGGGTGGTTACATTACTTTAGGCCTTTCTTGAATGAATGGTTTAAGGAGTCAAAAAAATTGATATTAACGATATGTACAATCGTCGCATGTTATATATGTCTTGAAAAGCAAGATTCATTTTGACTATTNGGGGGGGGGGGGGGGGGGGGGGGTTTGAGTGTGAGAGAGAAAAGAGAGAGTTTGGGGAAACGTTTTGAAGAAAATAAGAGAATGGGAGGTAAAACCCGATTATTTTGCTACCAAAATAGCGACCAAAGTTGGTCGCTATTTTTTGACCGTTTGACCAAAATAGCGACCAAAGTTGGTCGCTATTTCTAAAAAATAATTAAATTACTTTTAATTCAATTTAAAATTATGTACATATGTAGTATAGTATAGTATAGTATATATATATATATATATATATATATATATATATATATATATATAGAGAGAGAGAGAGAGAGAGAGAGAGAGAGAGAGAGAGAGAGAGATAGTATAGTGTATTATATTCACTAAGTGTATTATATATACTAAGTGTATTGTATATACTAAGTGTATAGTATAGTGTATTATATATACTAAGTGCATAGTATACAAGGTATATTCGATATATATATATTATAATATAGTATATATATATATAGAGAGAGAGAGAGAGATAGTATAGTGTATTATATATACTAAGTGTATAGTATAGTATATTATATAATACACTATACTATAAACAAAACGTCTCGACTTGTATCAATTAATATGTTATAATTGATTCATCGACTTATTGTTTTTACAGAGTTAATGAATTACATTCATTCATCACTAGGTTATAAGTCGATGAATCAATTATAACATATTAATTGATATAAGTCGAGACGTTTTGTTTTTAATATATATACATGCATCTAAGTAGGTTATAAGTCGATGAATCAATTTACAAGTGTATCAATACCTAAAAGAACCCGGCCCTGTGTTCCGAGCGCTTCATGTTCTTTTATATATATATATATATATATATATATATATATATACACACACACACACACACACACTTTACAAATTTATATTTTACATAAAATATATTATAATCTCTTTCTAAATATTTGTCTCAAAAAATGAGATAAATGAAGTACTTTTTTTTATTATTCTAAAAGAATTGTAGAAGAAGTATAGTTATGTACCTCATGATTTCTAACCACATTTCATCTAATACAAATGTGTATCAGAATGGTAAAGCTCGGACTAAACCACACATAAAAAATGGATTAGGTGGATGAAGTTGGGCGGGCTGGGCATTGACCCACTATTTAGCCCATCTTGGCCCAATCCATCCTATCCCAAATAAACTTTGGGCAAGGTTGGGCAATAGTCCATATATTGACTCAACCCATTTTACGTCCAAATTCAACCCAACCTGCCCATTTGCAACCCCTAATATTTGATTACAAAAAAGAGGGTAAAACAGTAATAAAAGGAAGAATATCTTCGATCTTGAACTTGATTGTAGAAAAACAATTAAAAAGCAAACTACCTGAAGGATGGAGAAATAAAAAAGAAATGCTAGCAAGAGTGGATGCTGAATTAATTAGTAAAAAAAATGCTGAATTAATTAGTGACCAACAATTTTGTTCTTTAAGGATTGGAGTTTCCTATTATGATGCCAGTACACGCCAACTCCATGTACTGGAAATCTGGGAGGATGGGAGTCATGATTTTTCCTTGGTCGATATGGGTACGAACTCTTCGCTTTCTCTTGGTAGATTTGTAAACAGCTAGTTTATGTGCTCGTTGCATTTCTGTCTCTCTTTTTATGAAAGTTAAGTTAACATGATGTACTGAACTTGTTGCATTGATAAATTGCTTTCTAAACTGCTTTGACAAATTTCATTAGTTTTACATCCTTGAGTAAGAAGTAGTTTAAAGCATCCATAAACTGCTCTTAAGCAAGCTTAGCTTCTTCCTTTATGCCTTCTGTATGATGTTCGCTGAAAGTGGGAGTCCTGTTCAGTTAAATATCAGGCTAAACCTGGAACAATCTATACAAGTACTAAAAGTGAGGAATCTTTCTTGGCTGCCTTACAGAGAAGTGGTATGTCTCAGTTTATTATTGGCATGTTGATCTTTCTGCTTGTGGAAGCATTATCTACTCTGTGATGTGACACAGATGGTACAAGTGACGCTCCTTCTGTAAAGCTTGTGAAAAGTTCGCTATTCAGCCATGAGCAAGCATGGCACAGGTTTGACGAGGAGTACTGCAATTATTTATATTTTCTTTATTTCATATTCTGTTGGTTTATTTGTCCAAGATGAATATAGTTCTGTCAAGGGAAGTCCTAGGTGCATCAAAACCAGCAGTTCTCTGGTTAATGATATGGGATTAGGATGTCATTATAAATGTATATCCCTAGTTACCATAGCCACCAGATGACACGTATTTAAATGCTCCTTGCAGTTGTAATTAATGGATTGATCTGTTTCTCAGTGTTCTTTCTGAATAGTTTTACTATAGAGCTGTTTTTGGGTCACAGATTGATGTACCTTCAAGTCACTGGGATGGATGATGGTTTGAACATAAAAGAGAGAACTGCTTTTGTGAGTCAAACTTTTACTGCGTCGATTCAGTATGCATCTTTATATTCTTGAAATCTGAATACTCTTGTTGACACAAAGGATTGTTTGTTACAGTAGGTGCTATTTTGTTGCTTTATACCAAATATGGTGCTTTTTAGTTGTCAGCTTGGTTTGAGAGCTTCCTGAGATTAAAAAATCTCCTCTACGATCATAGCAATTACAACTAAGAATAGTATTGGTCGTGGGATGTGACTTCTCCAGTCTATCTTTTAGCTAAGTGGGGACAAGATTTGATTGAGACTTTCTTGGAAGGGGAGTGCTGAAGCTCATAGTAACTCATTATACTTTTGAAAAGAGGTGCATTGTAACACATTCACAATGCTATTTCAGATCCATGTTTGACAAGAGTATCGGTGGAAGTATGATATTAACTTAATGATTAAGAGCAAGAAAGAATGAGAAAACACAGTAATTTCTAGCTTATTTTATTTTTATTGACTGGTGTCCGATATTTGGAGATACTTTCTCGGTAGTTATCGCCCAAAATCTCCCCCGCGGAAGTATACATGCCCTGAAAAGAGAAGAAAAAGAGGAGGCAGCTCCTGAAGGAAACAGGACTTGCTTGAATATAAAGCAGGATGGTCATATGGGCTTTCCTGAGCCATGCCATCATTTACATATTACAGCTTTCTTTTAAGTTTGAAACTCAAGTTTTAGATCTAGGGATAGTCACATTTGCAAGTTTAGGACATGGTTTTTCTGGTGAAATATTTTCTACTTTAGCTAGGCATAGACCTTTATAAAAAAACTTTAGCTAGGCATAAAAATGCTAGCAAAAAATGGATAATGGTTCACTGCTTACTTTATTCCTGTTGTTTGGTTTCTTAGAAGGTCGCATTTCTGTAAATTAGTTTAAAATTCTGCTCTTTCTGAAATTGCAGCTAAGTTCTATGATGGATGTCAGCAATGATGTTCAAGTTCGTGCCAGTGGGGGCCTTTTAGCTGTGCTGGAGAATGAGCGGATCATAGACACCCTTGAACTAAATGAAAGTGGGAGTGCATCAATTGCAATTGATTGCATCTGCGAAATTTCCCTGTATCCTCTAAGCTTGATTTTCCTGGAATGGCTTAACCTTCTTTAATTCATTTCTCTCATTCATATTTCTATGTTTTGCATTGGGGATGAAATTTGTGCAATGATGTGTGCCTTGACTATCACATCAAGTGACAAATTTCTCAAAGTTGATTCTGCTGCTCATGAAGCATTACAAATATTCCAAATAGACAAGCATCCTAGCCATATGGGGATAGGCAGATCAAAAGAAGGGTCAGTGACAAATTACTCTTTATGTTTAGTCAACCATGGAAGTTTTGACTCATCAATTTTTTTTATGTAGGTTTTCTGTATTTGGGATGATGAATAAGGTTTGAGGGTGGCTGGTTTTAAAAGCTGTGGCCATTTGCTATTGGTGGTTTTTAAGCAGCTACGAAATATTGGACTAATATTTGTTTACTTTTTTCAGTGTGTAACTCCAATGGGTAGACGTCTCTTGAGGTTAGTTTTGTTTGAATGTGGTTTTTGTAAAGATAAAATGTACTTCATGCCTTCTGGTCTAATAGTTCACCTTTCATCAGGAGCTGGTTTCTGAGGCCTATATTGGATCTTGATAACCTGAATCGGCGTCTTGACACTGTATCCTTCCGTAAACTTTGTGACAGTTAGACTTGACCATTATAGTTTCTGCAACTGAAAAGGTTTTTTGCAGCATGTGGGGCACTGAATGAATGACGGTTATCCTTCTTTGTGGGAGTGCTCTCAAAATTTGAAACACCATAACCATGAAACATTATGACTTCTTATGCAACTGATTTTATATTCATAACACACATGAACAGGAATTTTTCCTGTGACTTTTGAAGATATCATTCTTCCTGTCTGCTGAAGAAATTTCGGTCTCTTTACGCGAAACACTGAAGTCCGTAAAAGATATTTCCCGCATACTCAAGGTTCATATTTCCTGTGTTATGTTCTCTTCCATATACTTATTCGGTTATTCTTCAGT
This sequence comes from Nicotiana attenuata, assembly GCF_001879085.1. Classification (NCBI taxonomy): domain Eukaryota; kingdom Viridiplantae; phylum Streptophyta; class Magnoliopsida; order Solanales; family Solanaceae; genus Nicotiana; species Nicotiana attenuata. Next base: position 142,550 of record NW_017671250.1, on the reverse strand, counting down.
TTTGGTCATTTTGTTTTCTCTTTCAGTGTCACCCGAGAAACAGTCACTTAAAATAGCTTTAAGTGATGGAATTCATAACCTGGATGAAACCATAAAGTTTAAAATTATTTTCTTGGTCCAAATGTACAAAAAAGATCAAACTATGCCAAAATCTATTACTCCCTCTGTCCCATTTTATGTGGTGGTATTTGACTGGGCACGAAGTTAAAGAATGAAAGGACTTTTGAAACTTGTGCTCGAAAAAAAGTCATAGACATTTGTGTGACGCTGTGACTATAAATCATCTCATTTAGGATAAAATGAGAATTTTAAAGCAAATTATTTTTGAATACAGAAATGTACCATTCTTTTTGGGACTGACTAAAAAAGAAAGTTTGCCACATAAAATGTGACTGAGGGAGTACTTAAACTTTTGGGTGCATAAAATTCCTTTAAGATGCATTTTTGTACGTGGGTCATGCTGAATATGAAGCTGAATGTCTGTTTGATACAAGTTCTACACTTCTACTCTCTCTTCATCAGTTTTGGTTCTCTAATCTTCTTGTTTGTTATCTTTTTGTCCTTTCCTTGCTTCCACAGAAATTTAACTCTCCAAGTTCTATATCTACAAGTGCAGACTGGGCTGCTTTTCTGAAGGTAGATATGTGCACTGTATCTGTCACTTTACTGGCCCATTCAATCCTCAGATATCTGTACCTGAGGCATTTTGCTCTAGCTTATATATTATCAAGATTACTATTTTTAATATTTGAAGTTTATATTTTCGTGCCATTTGAGCTGTTCAGGAACAAACTTCGATGTATGCTGGGTCATGTCAGTACATTGTGTAGCCCTTTTTGGATGTTAACCTAAAAAGACTTTCCATTTTTCTTTTTTTGATTAGACAAGATAAAGTATTGCATGTTTGTTACTCTTCATTAATATGCTTTACCAGAATTTGAGAATTACATTCTATATAAGCATTTTGTCACCAGCTATTTTACATTTTCTACTTTATACAATTTCAATTAGTCTTTGGCCTCAAACTAGCACAAGAAATGTTAAAGGAGTGCCATTGGGTTTTCATTTTACCCTTTAGCCGAAATTTCTTTTGCAAAGTTTTTGCTGCTAAATCTAGATTATTGCGTGCTTTATTAGTCCCATTTGTACTTTATCCAAATTTGAGTATTCAATTTCATGCAGAGTGTTTGTGCTCTCCTGCATATCAGCAAAATATTCGAAGTAGGCATTTCTGGATCTCTGTATGAGGAATTGAAGTATTTGGACTTGGATATTATTGAGAGGGTATCGAATTAATGTTTAAACGTCACCATGATTACATGTCTCACAGTAGTTTCTCTAATTTACAATCATCCTTATCTACATACTCTGGCTGTCTTTTTGCAGGCTGATTTTCACATTTCAGTCGATCTAGCCTATGTCTGTGAATTGGTTAGTATTGTTATCAGTGTCACATTAGTTCCACGTTGTTGGTCTCTCAGACATGGACTTGATTGCATTGGAACTGATTTATGGTAGAAGTTTGAAACTATGTAGAAAATCTTTTGCTTTTGCCATCCGAAACCGTCAACTCGATTCTTTCAAGGAATAGCCAAATAGATAAACAACCATTGCTTTTCTTCGAGAAAATTTCCACAACTATCCCAGTTCTAACTGTCAAAGTATTGTCCATTAGCCCAACCTTTGGGGCCTCACTGTTTTGTCCCCTTGGACTTTAACCCAATTGACGCCTCAGTAGTTGAATTTTAAATTTGCTCTTTAATGGCCCATTGTTTTCCCTCCCATTTCGATGTGAGATTTGCCTAAGACAAGCTTCTCAACAAAGTTTTTTTTGAATTCAACTGTTGGTAGTCAATGGGTTGCTACACTCAACCCCCCATTTGCGACTTAGCATTCCTTGTTGCCTACTACCGTACTAGGGAGGTATCGGCTCAGATACCACCTTGCCATGGCTCAAGCCCAACTTTCAGAGTATTGTCTACTTTGACCCAGCCTTTAAGGGCATCATGGTTCTTTGGGTTTAAAACCAAAAAGTGTCTCTATAGATGAATCTTGAACTCGCCCTTTTATAGCCCATAAATTTCCCCACCCATTCCGATGTGAGATTTTCCTGAGACAAGCTTCACTATGAACCCCCTTTCGAGATAATCGCTAGCAGTTCGTGAACGGTTACTGTTGACTAGCTTGATTGTAGGAAACTTAATTTTAGGAGATTTGATTCTATTCTAGGAGATTTTATTGTAATTGATTTGTGTAATAGCTGTAATTGATTTCCTTTCCTAAATTAGCCATAGGAACCTCTGTATAAATACTACTGCTCATTTGATGTAAAAACATACTGAAATACAAGAAGTTTCATTCTTCTTCTTGAAATCTTCATGGTATCAGAGCAGATAGAGGTCCTGGGTTCGAGTCTCACCCTCACCCAATATAAAAAAGAATCTCCACGTGCTTGGCTCATAAAAAAGAATCAAGCCCGCACATGAGGGGGCGTGTTGAACACATAATTAAATAAATAAAAGTGTGCTCTCTCTAACAACTTAAGCTTTTAGATGAGATGGTCACACATTTCAACAGTTACACTCCCCCC